>NW_026462608.1:0-71591 GCF_021730395.1 Mercenaria mercenaria
GATCTTACATTAAAAAATTACACCACTTCAAGTGATATAACCTAAAAATGACCCTCGTCGGGTCGGGAATGAAAGTATTTGTTAGGGATCTAATGACGACCATTTATGTTCATACATTACCCATTTTGATACATAAGCGGAAATTTATTTTTAATTTCATTCTAACTGTCCTCACTTCAATCAAATTAAGATGATCAATGAGAATAAATAACATACTTTGAACATATAAATATAAAAAAAAATATTGAAAAATGGATCACAACACGTAATATTTGTCTCGGAAAGAAGTTTGTCAATACTTAAAAAGCTTCTGGTGAATGTAATTTTAATTACATTCTAACTGTCGTCGCTTCAATCAAATTAAAGTGATCAGAAAGGAGAATTAATAATATACTTTGAACATATAAATATAAAAACAAATATTGAAACATCGATCACAACACGTAATATTTGACTCGGAAAGAAGTTTGTCAATACTTAAAAAAGGTTCTCGTGAATGTTTACAAGGTGCTGATCCGCTAGAAATACAATCAAGTATATGAAGTTTGTAGTTTGCTTATATTTCTGTATTTTTGTCGTATACAGTATTGACATTTCTAATATGCTTGTTTCCGTTAAAACAAACTTACGCTAAAGTAACGTCATGTTAACGTGCGATAACATCAATATTTTGTTGCGACCAGAAAAGAGCGCTCCTATTTTTTATTCATTGTTTTTTTTTTATCAAGAGCATATTAGAATAAAAATATTGAATAAAAAATCGTGTTTTACTTTTAAATTTACACACTTAAATCGGTTATACGTCCCGGGAATAATTCACTCGGGCTACGCCCTCGTGAATTTATTCCGCTGACGTATAAATTATTTTCGTACATTAATAAAGTTAAAACACGGTTTTCTATATATTATTTCCTAAATCGTTCATTCCTTTGAATACCATAATTATAAAGCAAACTAAATGGATATCTATAATATTATATTTAAAAATGTATTATTATGTAGGGCTCCCCTCGCCGCAACCAACCCTATTCCCTCCACACACATGAAAGATAATTTTCAAGTGATAAGTACTTAGGAAATATTTTTTATTAAAATCTAGGGGGTGGGGGAGATTTTGTCCACCTTGGTCAAATTAAGCGAGAGGCATGGAGGGATTCGAAATGGGTGTTTTTTCAGCATTCCTATAATATATAAACATTTATTCAAAACGTTTCTCTAAATGATTTATGAGAATATCTGTATTTGAAATTGATCAGAAGCGTCCGTAGCCTGAGCATTTTAGTTTATTCGGCAATGACCGTTTCGGATTATTTGCTAAGTGCTTGTATACTACAGTCTACAGTTAGGATGGAATGCTTTAATTAATATGGGGTTTTTATAATTGTAGCCGTACGCATACGTTGTTATAGAGTTTGTTCTCTAAAATGGCCATTATCATCACTGATTTTTTCTCATTTTTCTCTTTTTTTTTTTATTTTAGTAGATAAAACTATTTAAACTGTGAATTCTTCTTCCTCTAATTATTGCAACATGACAATCATATAAAGAATGTCAATCGATTTTTTATAAACTTGCAAATTCCTTATTAATTGCAATTTGTCTTATAAAATTATTTTAAGTCCACAAATAATTCTGTCTGATTCTTAACATCTTTTAATAAGCAGTTTGATAAAAGGACTAAAGCCGAGTCAATAACGTCACATTCTTTGCACTGTGTAATCACATATCCGAATTTATGTTTGTCCAAAATCATGTATAGTTTCTGACATGAACTTGCCGGTTTTTACTAAATTATAGTCGAGATTTGCATTCAGTGCAAGTATTTAAATTGAAAATCACAAAGTCGATGTAAGCACTAAACTGCCTCAAATCAGTTGTCATTAATCCCTGTGTATCCTCTCAAAACCCGATAAATATTGAGGTCAGCGAAAACGAAAGTACACGTTTGCAGGTGGTGGTAAAATGACGTACTTTTAAAAGTGGTTTGCATATAGTTTAGAACAGGGCTCCGGACATGGGATTTCTGAAACCCTGCTCCGTGGTTGAGTGGTTAAAGTTGCCGGTTTTGAATCTCTTGCCTCTCAGCCTGATGAGTTCAGAAGTTTGCTGGATGTGTATAACTCTTTCATGTGAGAAAGTCATCCAGTTGGCTTACAGAACGTCGGAAGTTCTACCCAGATGCCCGCTCACGTTTGCTTGAAAGAATTTCTGAAGGGGTAAATGAAATCTTTCCCAATATCAAAAGCTGGAATGTCGCCATATGACGCTAAACCAAAAACAAAAAATCAAAATAACTCTTCTTCAAGATGTTAATTCATTTGGTAAAGATTGGACACATTTGGGCCCGCCCGCTTATCTCAATAGAGTGATCGCTGATGTACGGATCTCGGGGCCGTGAGTTCAATCCTTGGGCGAGGCGAATGCTCTCCGTAACGATTTGATTAAAGACATTGTGTCTGAAATCATTCGTCCTCCACCTGATTCACTTGGGAAATTATGCATGTACTTACATAGTCCAGGAACACTGGATCAATTTTCTGTCCGCCGTCATATAACTGAAATACTGTTGAAATACAGTGTTAAAACCCATCAACCAAACAAACAGTAAATAAATAAATTTAGTAAGTTTTAATTGTAAAATCCAGTAGAAAAGTATTGTCCATGATGCAACACTATTTTCACATGATTTACATAGGTATACCTAATAATAAAGAATGGATTACTTGTTATGATTACAGTACAAGTTTTAATGTATGACCTTTAGTCTCAAAGGGATTAATATACTTTACATGTAAAATCAATACGGCAAGGCTATACATAATTTTGATACATCACTTAATTTTATAATTTAAATGCTTAAAAAGAGTTCTAGCAATTTTTGTATTTAATAGTCGTTGATAATAAAACCTTGGATTAATCGTTACGTATATCATGTCACACGAAGGAATGAGGTCGTTAACATTTTTCAGATAACGTTGGGCACTGTTCAAACCCCACAAATTCCCTCAATGCTTTGTTCCGGCATCTATTCCATTGCTTAGATGTTTGGCAGAATAATATCCGGAGTTACGACGCCTTTACTCTTCGTGCAAACGTTTTACAATTGGGCTGTCAAAGTTGACGGATTGTGCTTTTGATTCAAAATTGTATATACTTTATCAGTCTTAATCTTACCCACAGCTTTCAAACCGCCATTGAATAGGACGAACCTTTCATGATACAGGCCAAATTTCCCGCCTGCTTGACCCATGGCGTAAACTAGTATATCAAGTTTGCTGAATTTTACAACGTCCAAAAACAAAAGACTTGCTACATGTGTTTGATCTACTCCAAATTTTACCTCCAAAAACAAGTATGAGGTTCGTTTATGGGCACGTTGTCGTTGCGGCAAAATGTATCATAGCCTCTGGAAACAACCCTTTCAGTTTCAAAAACCGAAAGCAGACTAAGAAAAGACGTCATTTTAGTACCTTGGTAAATAATTGTTTACCTGCGGATTTTAACAAGTAGAATTTAAAATGTTGATAAGCATTCATAGTGAATAAATTGAAAGCGTTCTTTTCGGACGTTATGACAGGGGAATGAGGTATGTAGGGCTATCCCTATTTTGTACAACATTTTCAGATCCATGGGCTGTTTGAAAGGTTCGGGTAAGGAAACATATTAAGTAGTACGGATATGAAACAAGAGAAAGAATGTGTCAGGTTTGATTTAAAAGTTTGCGCTTAGAGAAAAGTCGCAATAATTTATTGTATTATTCTGTCAAACATCCAAGCAAGGAAAAAGCACTTTTGGCAATTTCCGAAATCATAGAAACTGGATAAAATTATTGCAACAGGATGTGGTAAAATGTTGTTGAGGGTATTTGCTAGGGTATGAACTGTCAAAACATTAATTGAAAATCATAAACGAACTGTTGGGAACCGAAATTTACTCAAGCCATAAATCTGTCACACTGTGGACAGAAATCTAAGGCATAGAAAAATGGCTTGTTATGAATATCTGTAATATTTAAGGCATAAACAGCTTCATGTGTATTTTGCTATTCAACAAATCAGTTCAATGACAGTCATTTACTTGAGGCAAAATAGAACTACGTTATCAAAAATAAGTTAAATATGAAATAGACATAACAGCTTTATGAAGTGCCACGATGACGGTAAATAATACAGAAATCTTCCTGAAATCCGTGACACTTTGAAGTTTGTCATAAATCGTTTCTTCGTTTGACCGGCATCCACGAGCGTGAGTGTACAACAGACAACATAGAAATGAAATTCTTCATCAAGGATATGACAATTTCCTCAAAATATTCCATTAATTTCACCTGTTTTTTTCTACCTCTATCTTCTTCTTATCGACGTGTGGATATTATTAACCTTAAAAATGACTGTCATTTACATTTGTTTTAATAATGTTTATATATTCTCACAAAAATGTACGATGAAATGAAGCTTTTGAGGGCTCTAGAATTCGAAGTGCTCAAGGTAAGCTATTGTGATCGGTCATTGTCCGACGTCCGTGGTCGTCCGTTGTCCGTCGTGCGCGTCCGTCAACATTTGCCTTGTTAACACTCTAGAGGCCAAAGATTTGACCCAGTCTTTATGAATCTTGGTCAGAATATTTGTCTTGAAAAATTTTGGGCCAAGTTTGAAACTGTCATGTGGGGTCAAAAACTAGATCAGAAGGCCAGATCAAAGGAAAATCTTATTAACTCTCTAGAGTCAATAGTTGAAGTTTGAAACTCATTAGAATTAGTCAAAATGTTTGTCTTGATGTAATTCGAATCTGGGTCATGTGGGGTCCAAACTAGTTACATGGTCAAATCAAAGAAAAAACTTGTTAAGACTTTAGAAGCCATATTTATGACCATATCATCAAACATCTTGGTCAGAATATTTATCTTGATGCTTTTTAGGCCAACCTTGAAACTGGGTTATGTGGGTGACAAAATAGGACACTAGGTTAGATCAAAGGAAACTCTTGTTAACACTCTAGAGGCCACTTTTTAAGTTTGAAACTCATGAGAATTGGTCAGAATGTTTTGTTTGTCTTGATACCTCTAGGTCAAATTTGAAACTGGGTTATGTGGGATGAAAACCTAGGTCACCTGATCAAAGAGAAACCTTGTGTATGTAATAGGGGCTGCATTTTTTCACCGGATCTTCATGACATTTGATTAGAATGTTTGCCTTGATGAAATCTAGATCAAGTTTGAATATGGGTCATCTGGGGTCAAAAGATAGATGACCTGGTCGATTCAAAGTGTGTATGCAATAGGGGTTGGATATTTGTGAAACTCGATCAGAATGACTTAATTGATGAAATTTAAGTCAAGCTAGAATATGGATCATCTGGGATAAAAAAAACTAGGTCATATGGTCAAATCAAAGAAAAACTTAGTGTATGTAATAGGGGCTGCAAGTTTTCACCGGATATTCGTGAGTTTTTAACAGATTGTATGTCTTGATCAAATCTAGATCAAGTTTGAATATAGGTCATCTTGGGTCAAAAACAAGGTACTCTGTCAAATCAAAAGAAAACATGATGTGTACAATAGGGTCTGCATTTTTCATTTGATGTACATGGAATTTAGTCAGAATGTTTTTTTCTGTGAAGTTTCGCATGAATTTTAATCTGGGTCACGTGGGATCAAAAATTATATTACCATATCAAATCCAAGAAAAGGCTTGTTTACATACTAGTGACCACATTTTTTTTCAATTTTCATAAAACGTGTTCAGGTTGTTTGTTAGAACCGAGTCATAGAGGATTCTGAATCTTGGTTGCATGGGTTCAAAAACTAGATCACTAGGTCAAATTGATGTAAAAGCTTGTTTACACTCTAGAGACAACTTCTTTGCTCCAGTCTTCACGAAACTTTGGCAAAATGTCTGTCCCTATGAAATCTTGATCCGATTTATGTGGAGTCAAAAACTGGGTTACTAAGTCAAAGTAGCGAAGATGCTTATTTACACTCAAGAGGCAACACTTTTGGTCCAACCTTAATGAAAATTGGTCAGAATATTTGTCCCGATATAATCTCAGATGGGTTAAAATTGGCTCAGGATGGGTCCAAAACTAGGTCACTAGGCCAAATCGAAGAAAAATATTGTTTATGCCACATGTTTGCTCCAATCTGAATTTTGGTCAGAATGTTTATCTCGTTGAAAACTCAAACAAGTTTGAAAGTGGGTCATGTAGTTTCAAGACCTGGGTCACTGGTCAAACATATTTACACTGTAATGGTGTGCTACTCAGTTGAGCGACCCAGTGCCATCTTGGCTCTCTTTTTATTTCATTTCAGGTATGTTTTATTATTCTTATTTCCAAATTAAGTATAAATTTTATTTCGATACGTTATGCATTATACATGAAATATTTAAAACAACATGTACATAAATCTAAAAATATCACATATATGAGAATTAATAACATGTCATACACAGCAACACCAAGGATAACACAAGAAACAGAGAGCTCTTATTTCCATTGTCGTTCTCTGCATTAGTGGAATGACATAGAGAGGCATTCTAGAAATATTCTGCTTAAACAAGTGTAATTATTGCGTTATTAAATTTTCAAAAGGAACTTTGCTTACTATCACAAAAGCTTATATATTTTTTGTATTCTAGTTAATCATACAACTAGATAAATATCACAGATGCAAGCGAAACTGAAACTATATTGGATACAAAATCTTAACAGATCGAAAGTATTTAAATAAAAAGTATGTAAATAAAAATGAAACAAAGGAGTAACTGGAGCAAAATCACGTGGGTTTCGTGTCAATGTACTATCTACCAATACAGGCTGACGGATAAAATAACCTTGAAAAATTCTCACCAGTTATCATTGGGTTTAAAAATAAGATAAGTGCAAACATATGACTTAGAGATAAATTTATTTGTAACAAAATATAACAATGATATCATAGCAAGATTTTGTATAATGGGCTCGTATTCCTATGCGTTTAAAAAAATCATAATAACAACCAATACACAACACCAACACTTGCTAAACAAACTATTTTGTTCAGCAGATCGAGTATTTTTTGGAATTCCATATTCTAGTTGTTCATCTCTCGCGATTGCAACTGACTCAAAGTGTTAAAGAACGTCAAATTTTAGTAAATATGAAATTTTGGATAATATAGAATTCATGCAAACTTACATGCATACTTTCATATAAGATACTGAAAAATAAGCGCTAACGGTAAAAAAAATATTAACGCTCTAACGAAAATAGCAGATGATTGTATAATGATCCTAATAGTACGCATGGGACGGTTGTGAGTAATTACAATTTTATGTGAACTGGTCTTAGTCGGAGAGACAAACTCTAAGCTGTATTTAATATCCTCGCTACGTAATCATAAACAAAGCAATTTGTTGTCTGTCCTATACAAGGCAAGAAAGTATAAAATATTCAATATCTTAGGTGACCAGCATTTTCTAACGTTTCCAGTATTTAGAAATGCCGTTTAAGACACCGTATGTTTAATCTTAAAATAAAATATGGAAAAGTGCTTTAAATTTGCAACTTTTAAATTGGAACATGTTTTAAAACCAGTACAATGTCAAAAGAATGCACTTTTTGTTATGCATGTTGCTCTGTGCTGATTAATTAACATTATCAAGAGTTTACCAGAATAAAAAAAAAGATTTGTCTTCTCGAAGTATCTATAAATACACTTGACAAATTTATGCATATCAACTCAATGTTGCAACTTCAGTTGCATTTACATACGTACATGGAAAGGAAATGACTAAGGTACATGTATGACCTTATTTTGTAACACATCGGGATGGAACAGAGTTGTTTATACTTGAATACATATAATATGGTACGTATAGTGCAAGGTATAATATTGTTCCGAAATGCATTGGCATGTTTTCAGATCTAAATATGATAACGTAAATTGTTAAAACACATTGAGTTACAAGTACATAATGTCATATTATGAGTAAGTAAGTGTATGTAAACAGTCTTTCAGTGGTACTAACAAAATGAAGTCCTCACTTTTTACTGGCCTCTTTAATGCCAAGTAACTCGTCAATTTTTTCTTCAATTCGTTTAGATTGTTCTTTTATCTCTGAAATGTCTGATTTTATTTCAGCGATACTACGATCATTTTGCATCAACTTGAAACTTTTCAGTCCTGAAACGTTCAGTTTTTTCAATATCGATGCAATTGGTGTAACTATGCCAACGCCCGTATCTTTCATTACTCCTACTGCCATTCCAATACAAAGCAATTCCCCAGTAGCATCTTCTGTGAATACTAGCGCACCTGAATCACCGGAACGGATGAAGGGATTATTCTGATCGTAAGGTTGGACTGAATACTGTCTGGTGAGCCAAAAAGACTTTAGTGTTTTCGGCTTATACTGAACCATTCTCACAGCTGTATCAGTAAACCCTACGTGGCCGTGTGTTACATTTGACACACATCCAAACTTTTTTACTCGGCCGTCGGTTAACGACAACAGTTTTTCTCCACAAACTTTTCCATCATAATACATTTCTGAAATGAATTTCATTTTCTTAATATCTGCTTGCACATTACAGTAAAAGCGATTTCGAAAATTCTTATCTTACTGGCATCTATTGCCCTCAAAAACCCTCGAGACAACTGAAAAAATATAGAATTGTCACCAGAATATAGTCTCAATAATTTAGTGAAATGAGAAATTTTAGCCGCATAAATTGATTATTTATATAGGAAAGGTATGGCTTTTTAAACAAATTCCAATCGATCTCATTAGAAACAAATAAAAACATCAATGTTATGTTTAAACATCTTTTTTTTTGCTATGTCCAGCTTGACTGCAGTCTTTTCGAGGATACTGTGCAACTAATACGCTTGCGTAAATATCTTATTGCAGATCCGAGTCTAAATCATAAAGTCTAAATAAATATTAGATATCTACACATTTAATATCAATCCAATGAATACATGTAAGTAGTATGGGTGTTATGTATGTACTGAGATCAGCTACGTTTTATTAAAAATCTTGAATACTCGCAGGGAATCTTTATTAGAAATCTTATGACGAGATTTAAAATATTGGCATACAAATTAAAAATAAAAGGTTGGTTAGATGTTTCAGAAATTTCCAAGCAGATACACTGGGAAGCATTCAAACCTGTAAAAATGACATGTATATACACTTTATTTGACTTACCACTTCAGATGTAAAAGTTGCTCTAGAAGTCCTAAGCGTTAAAGTTTAAAAAATTATTACATATTTGAAAAAGCTTTTGTAAATTCATATAAATCAATTCGTATTATTTTCCATTATGTATTGTAAATTACAATTTGTAATGAATATGCACGCTATTGAATCATTTGTGTACTTTCAAGCGGTTAACATAACTAGACAGCAATCAAAAACTATAATAGAATGATACTAAGTCAAGAGAACTACCGACGTTTCTCTTATTTGATGTACAATGTTTTGTGGTTATTTAAATAACAGTGTTGAATACAGCAGTGAATTCTACTGGACAAGTACACAGCGGAAATAACCCATATTTAGACGAGGCGGACGTCGAGTCCAAATATGAATTATTACTGCTGTATACGAGTCTTGTACTTAACACTTTTAAATTACATCTTTATTTCATACCATAATAAAAATGAAAGGACGAAAAATAAAATTCACATATTTTAATTGACAATTTGAAACAGCAATATTTATATGCAATTAAGTTCATATTCATCTCTGTTCAATCGGTGGGAAATGCGCAGTTAGCAGTTGTGGCAGTTACAGCAGTTAACTGCTACAACTGCCTGCAGTTACACCAGTTAATACAAAATACAACAATAACGAATGCCTCTAAGGGAGATTAATTAAAAAGAATTCCTTGTACTTGCATCCCCATATATTTATCTTTTCACAAAAACAAAAGAAGGGAATTCCAATTTGTAAAGTGACATAGAAAGTTTCGAATAGTTTCGTACTGTGGTTCGGGCACTAAATTTATATATTATAAATAAGGCGTACATGCATTTTACATGCATTAATATTCAAGTAGTTATTTATCATAATAATAGAAGAAAGGATTAACGGCCACCCCGGGGATTTTTCGTTTTGGTTTTTTCGTGAGCGTACGTCAAAGTCGGGCCTGAAATGAAAATAGCGAGTTTTGAATGTGGAGTCCACTCCCGCAACAAAAGAAGAAACTGGGGTGCCTTCGTGTGCCATTGTAGATAGAGTGCACGCCCCACCACGCCCGGTTGGTGGACATCCTGGGAAGAGTCTAGATTCCGAACAAGGGGGGACTTGTGTGTTTGGTCAGGAACCCTTGAAAACGCTATTTTGCCTCCAGCAGTAGATTGCCTGGGCGTAACCGTAGAAGAAACTGGGGTCCAGCCAAGTGGCCATTGTAGAGGGATTCCATGCAAGTGGACCCGGCATAGCGGACACTTCAGGGAGGTCTGTTTTTTTTCGGGAGCGTGCGTCAAAGTCGGGCCGGAACTGAACATAGCGAGTTTTGGTTGCGGAATCCAGTCCCACAACAGCAGAAGAAACTGGGGTGCCACCGGGTGGCCGTCCTACAGATGGTAGACGCCCATCACGCCCGGGTGGTGGCTATCCTGGGAAGGGTCTAGTTTCCGAGCAAAGGGGGACTTGTGTGTTTGGTCAGGCCGTTGTAGAGGGCGTCTGTGCATGCCGGCCCGGCACAGCAGTCTCCCTGGGGATGGTCTGGTGTTTTCGTGATTGTAAGTCAAAGTCGGGTCTGAACTGAAAATAGCGAGTTTTGGTTGCGGAGTCCAGTCCTGCAACAGTAGAAGAAACTGGGGTGCCACCGGGTGGCCGTTGTAGAGAAGGTGGACGCCCACCACGTCCTGGTGGTGACCAACTTGGGAAGGGTCTAGTTTCCTCTAAAGCTGGTTTTAAATATGCGTTTTCAACTGTTTTTGCAGTTGAGATTATAACTGAATGGATTTTACTGGAATGAACTCCAGTTATTAGTGACCCCTATCTATTGTATAAATTATAATTACTTCCCGACATGTATTACCGAAAGTGCAATGAAATAAAAGGTATCTAACTAAATCATAGTTTTTTTCATGCATATAGGTAACTTAAACGTTCAAAATGAAATTGAGCCATTGAAATCTTGCAAAATGAGGTAAAGGTGAGCCAATTTGAATTGATATGGTATGAAATGCATTTGTACTGAAAACATCCGATGAAACTCAAAAATAACATCTTTTCACTTGAGAGTACATACTGTTTCTATTGTTTGTTTTATTTTTCTTCTAAAAATGTGTATGTAAAAGATAGCGCAATATAGCCTTCTCAAGGGAGATTATAATTTATATAATCCTATGTAGTAGTGAAAGTTATGTGTGTAATTTGTTTATAGGTCAAATATCAAGCTCATTTTTAACTGGTCAGATATTATGTCGCTGTGGGTGTTTTTTTTAAAGATCGAGTGAAAATGTACATTTCCTTAATTATATAGGAATAATTACAATGTAGACTTCATTGGCATAGCGCCCTGTAGGCACCATAGGCCCGGGCCTACACTTTTTCAGCAAAAATGGTGAAAAAATGTTCTAAAATCACTGCGAAAAAAGGGTCAATATACGGGAGTGTACGGTCCCGTATATTTCGAAAATACGGGAGTATACGGGGTGTATATTACAAATATACGGACCTAGTATACAATCCCGTATTCGGAACATCTAGTATACGGGAAGTCCGTATATTTGTCATGCATATACGGGATCCCGTATACGCCGAATATACATAAATGTATATTCCCGTATATATGAAATATACGAGTTTTCAAAAAAAAAAATCATTAGAAATGGTGTTTATTAGTGTCCTGCTTTAACATAAATTTTATTTTCGTGTATTCGAAGGGTCTTTGAAATTTATTCCGTACACTTGTCGTATTTTAGAATATACGGAACAAGTATACGAGCCTGTATATTCCGGATATACGTAGTATACGGACCTCGTATTTTTGACATATACGGACTGCAATTGCATCTAATATACGGGACATATACGGACCTGTATTTTCTAATATACGAGCATCGGATTTTTTCCCGTATATGTATGATATACTTAGTATACGGATCCCGTACTTTTGACATATATATGGAATATACGGAACTGTATTTTTTGATATACGGACTACGGACTTGCCCCGTATATGCATGGTATACGTAATATACGGATCCCGTACTTTTGACATATACGGGGAATATACGGAACTGTATTTTTTGATATACGGACTACGGACTTGCCCCGTATACGCATGGTATACGTAATATACGGATCCCGTACATTTGGCATATACGAAGTTTATTTTGCATCTGATATACGGGAATATACGGAACTGTATTTTGTTGATATACGGGCCAGGGATTTTTCCGTATATGCAAGATATACATAGGATACAGATCCCGTATTTGTGTCACATACAGACTGAATCGTATACGGGAAATACACGGACCAGTATTGTTAACATATACGTAGACCAGATTTTTCCGTATATGCACTATTCCGTATTTTAATTTTATCAGAACTGATTTGGTATATGGGGCACACACTGAAAGATGACATAGAATGAAGCTTAAACAAACCTATAGCAGAATACGGTATGTTAGGAAAAAACAAGACAAAGACAGGGTATGAGAAAAACATTATCATCAATGAAGACAAGTTAGATTAAATTAACATTGTATATAACATAAATACTTTTTACAAAACAGTTTTTTCGTACGATTATGAGTTGTTTTTTTTTTCTTGTCCAAATGAAATAAGCAGAAAATGTAATTCTTGCATACCAGACGGGGATTTTCGGTATTTTTACCGGTGCTGGGAAAATCCATCTTACACCCCGGGGTTTAAGATGACTCTCGTGCTTTAAATGACGTATTACGAACTACATATATGTAGATGATTCATGTAGTTATTTATATTTTATTTCAAAAACGAAATAAAAATCCAATACCTTGACAGATCCTCTTTGTTCCTGATAGTATATTTTTCGATTCAAAGCATGTTATTTTATCAAAAATTCATAACGTAACGCTGCAACTGATCAAACAAAATCGGAACTAAACATTGTTATTTGTCTATGAAACGTCACGAATTTGTCTATGAAACGTCATGATATCTTTCCTGTTTACGGACGTTGCTTCCCGCGCTTTGTTTAAATAGTTCTATAAATAAAGTCCTTCGATTGATATTATTTTCATTATTATTTCTTGATATCGGTATGCAAGAAAAAGATTTTGTCACCGGTTATAGGTGCAGATGGGAATATCCTGCTCTTGGGTAACTGGAGCCTCGTTACTGCTAAACAGTTACCCCCGATGCCGGAAATTCCCATCTTCACCTGTAACCAGTGAAAGAATCTTATAGTAATCAATAACATTATCCATTTCTAAATATTCGTTTCTAACTGAAAAACTAACAGTTCGCACATTTAAATATGCGCCGCACCGTTAACGCAACAAATCAGTATAGTACCACTTCTTTTATTACTGTTTGTAAATGTTTCGTTATTCCAGTGAATGTTGATTTCCACTATGCTTTTCGATTTGCCGTCTGCCAAGAAGAGCAGTACACCCCTTCTAATGTCTGAAGATGTATTCAAATTTAGCTCTTTGAAAAGATGCATGTTGCATTCTGTGTTGGAATACAATATGTAAGCCCATGTACCCCATGGAAATATTTAGTTTCATGATCTCAATAAATGTTAGCTTTTATCTGTTGAGGCAAGAATGTCACTGAGAACGAATAGCTCATCCGGGCTGTCTGTCAGCATCTGTTGACCAAACTTCTCACATAAGGTAAGCGTATTTTCTATCGTGAAAACAAATCCTCATCCAGTTGGTCTTAATTGAAAAATCTCTTGTGTCAACCTGAAATAAAATTTGCAAGCATTAAAGGTTATATAAAGGGACTCTTGCAGTTAACAGATATAAAGAATTATATCTTTTAAAGCTATAAATGATGTGAAAATATGACGAATGAAATGACGTGTGGGCAGGGATGACATCATTTAAGTGTACTCATTTCGTCGCGAAAAGAAACTAGATAAACAGTCAAGTTATTTAAAGCGCTTCATTTGCGTTTAATGGTTATATTACGTTAAAATCTATCCCCAACATTATATTTTATATAAAATGCATGGTGTTCATAGTATCGGCGCACGTAACCAGTCTAATCGTTACCTCATTTTGACGAATTGTCTTCAAACTGGCATAAAGTAATGACAAAAGTAGGGAAGATATTTTAAAGAGATTTTACGTGCAACAACTGTTTACTTTAAACGCGTATAAAGTGCAGTGATGTGAACTAAATAACACTTTCCCATTTTATTTCTACCAAAATGTCAAAAATACATCCACAATTTAAACGAAAGCTAGCTTTAACATAAACATTCGTAGCCATTTATTGCGGAAAAAATAGTCCCTTGACCTGTTCGTCCTTATTATGCTATATTAGTGTTCTATAACCCGTCCGCCATTACGCGATTCCCCGTGGTTTTCTTATATTGTTAGATGCACAATAATTCTAATTCTAATAATTGGTAGCTAACACGTGCGCACGTGATAAATAAAATGTTTCCTTGTCCCCGCTATGTAACCGTAGTATACATAGAAGCATCTGCGGAATTATTTTGAAAATGCGAACACATATTTCACTTAATAATTCATAAGTTAAAGCTAGAATTAAACAAAGAAGTATAAAATACATTTTATAGCTCTCTGAATTGAGCTAAACTGAACGACTACGGTTAATTATATGCTTTCTTAATAATCAAAATGCGATGTTATCTACACGTTGGTTTAAAGGTCCGACATACCGGGATGGGGCCTCAGTGGCCGAGTGGTTTAGATCGCTGACTTCAAACAACTGGCTCCTCACCGATGTGGGTCCGAGCCTCACTCGGGTGTTGAATTCTCCATGTGGGGAAGCCATCAAGCTGGCTTACGTAAGGTCGGTGGGACTACCCAGGTGCCAGCTCGTGATGAAATATTGCACGGAGGGGCACCTGGTGTATTCCTCCACCAACAAAGCTGGCAAGTCACTATAGGATCAATAATTGTATCGATGTTACACTTAATCCAACAAAAACACAAAAACGACCTACCCGAACGGTAGCAGACCAGGATCTCGAGAAATTCGAGTAAGAATAAAAAATGCGAGTACAGTAGGAAGTCATTGCAAAAGAATATTTTCGCGATCACGCTCAAAAATCGAGGAATTCGCTCAAAATGTCCTTTTCTCTTAAAAAAAAATTCCTATGAGGTAGTTGATTTATTATATCATTTTTTTGTGCGTCTGTAAAAATTTTAGAATCGATTTCATAAGTAAAGTATCAACACACGTCTTCCGTATTCTACGGAAGGTCTTATATATTTTTACTGTATAAAACAGGGATGGATTAGTTGATCTCTTTTTCTATTATTATTTGCATTGCATACACGAGCGTTGGAAATGTGCAGCAGAAAGAGTAATTAATGCATGCATTTGATTCTTTATTGGCGATGATACATGAACGTGTTTATCACTACAAATAAATAAGGATGAATGAATTTTTTTTTCTCAATCGGATATTTAGATTGAATGTAAAAATAATTCGGAAACGCGCAAGAAGAAATGACGGATTTATTCATGTCTTTGATTTTATACCTGTTTTAGTCCGCGAATGTTTTTATCAGTTCATGAAATATTAGTGTTATACATCTATTTCTTTCAATATTAGCATTCATTTTGCATACATGTACACGTTCAAAAACATGCACAACGTTTGGCCTTTGAAATGGCCGGAGAATATAATTTTTACTACATACATATATTGATTGCATGGATTATCATTCATAATGATAGATTATGAATGAAAAATTTAGTGAATATCGGGACTGGATTCTTTGTCTGTATACACTGAATGTAGAAATTGTGAAAATACGAAGAAATATATATTGCACGTTGTAGAAAGTTCGAAACGTGGAAGACAGGATGAATTAATCAATGTCGTTGGTTTTTATACGCCTGAAGGGTGCGTATAATGATATGACACCGGTGTCCGTCTGTCCGCTAGCTTGTCTGTAACTGCTCTGTAACTCTTGAACCCTTTAAGGATTTCGAAAAAATCTTGACACAAATGTTCAC
This sequence comes from Mercenaria mercenaria, assembly GCF_021730395.1. NCBI lineage: Eukaryota > Metazoa > Mollusca > Bivalvia > Venerida > Veneridae > Mercenaria > Mercenaria mercenaria. The sequence continues at coordinate 16,155 of NW_026462608.1, forward strand.
CATATCGAGACAACTGTTTAATGGCTCGCTTCAATATCAAGGTCATACATAGAGGTCAAAAGTTATATGATATTGTTTCGCGTCCGCTCTGTAACTACTCTTGAACTGCTTGAAGGATTTAAAGAAACTTGGCATAAATGTCAACAACATCGAGACGACGAGCAGAGCGCATGTTTCGGATTGTTCGCTTCAAGATTAAGGTCACACTTGTGCTTTAATAAAGGCAACTAACATGCACATTTCATTTCAAAGTATATATAGATTTTCAAAAGCTCTATCATAATGTATATAAAAACAGCAATGTATCTTTAACCCATGAATCTTTGCTGCAATTTTAACCTAAGAGTGTCATATACCACTAGCAAAAACTTGGTGAACAGAATTTCCTTTTAATTATTGCTCTACCCTTTTAATGACCAGATTATTATCATTTATATTTTTGCCAAACATTTCTAAGTATGATTATATACACATTTCTGAATCTCGTATTTCCGACACATACGGCAAATATACGGAGTTGTATGCCAAGCATATACATGAAATATACGTCCCGTATTTTTGAAATATACAAATGATTTAAATCCCGTATTTCCGGCATATACGAGAAATATACGGAGTTGTATACGAAGAATATACGAGAAATATAAGTCCCGTATTTTCGAAATATACAAATTATTCATATCCCGTATTCCAGAATATACGGGAAATATACGGTCTTGTATACCAAGAATATACGGGAAATATAAGTCCCGCATTTTTTAAATATACAAAATATTCATATCCCGTATTTCCAGAATATACGGGAAATATACGGGGTTGTATACAAAGAATATACGGAAAATATCAGTCCCGTATTTTAGAAATATACAAATCATTTAAATCCCGTATTTCCGGCATATACGGGCAATATACGTTGTTGTATACGAACAATATACGGGAAATATAAGTCCTGTATTTTCGAAATATACAAATGATTGATATCCCGTATTTCCAGAATATACGGAAAATATACGAGGTTGTATACGAAACATATACGGGAAATATACGGCCCGTATTTTCGTAATATACGGGTTAATTTATTCCCGTACACCAGACATATACGAGAAATATAAAGTGTTGTATACGATCAGAATAACCCTTTTTAAAAATTCCCGTATTTCAATAATATACGGGGTATCGTATATCAAGAATTCCGTATTTCATAGTATACGGAAATCCGTATTTTATTAGTATACGGACTTTTAAATATACAAGTCCCGTACACGCCCGTATTTTAGTTTTCCCGTATTTCTTCCCGTATATTGGTAATATACGGAATCCCGTACACTCCCGTATATTAACTCTTTTTTCGCAGTGAATGCAAGCAAATTATAAGGGATGTGTATGGCAGTAGATTTGTGTCTATGTTCGTTTTTTGTAATATTATTAAAATCCATGCGAATATAAGGATAGCGCATGTATTTCTGTGTGTGTGCGTGCGTGCGTGCGTGCGTGTGTGTGTGCAGAATCCCGACAGATTGGTAGGTGCTCGAGCCCGGTAGTGCGCGTGTAGTAACGTAGGGCGCGTGTAGCAACGTACCCCGAAGAATTCTATGATGTTATAATACGAAATTAAAATGCGCTAACACTATTCTAGCATTAAACATGTAAAAACTATTCTAATATGCAATTCTCTGTTAAAACATTCTTACGTTAGAATGACATCATGTTAATGTGCGGTTACGTCAATGTTTTTTGTTGCGATCAAGAAAGAGCGCTACTATATTTTATCTACTGTTTTAGATTATGGGCATATTAGAATCGAAATAATTTATACCAAATCCGTTATTAACACTATTTATACACTCGGGCGGTAATACGTCGTACAAATAATTTCACGAGGATGCAGCCCGACGTATAACCGCCCATCGGGCATAAATAAGTGTTTAAACACTCTTTTGCTATAAATCATTTCATAAATAAATGGATATTTTATCTCTTAACGTCATTAAATTTCCATGAAATGCGTGGGGATGTCTTTGTTGTTTTGTCACGTTGACCCCATTTCCTTTTAAATTATCCGTTTAGGGGTTGTAATAAGTTTACGCTCACTCACGGAATGCGCTATACAAAAAAAAAGTGTTTTAACAGCGCATGAGCACGAGAATCTGTCTGTTAACACACGTTTTCTCTTCTGTTAAAGGCACTCGCTACAGTTTTTCCGGACGGGTCGATATTTACCCCAACACCGTGCCAATCTGGTTTCGATGTAGCTCACTGCAGTGTTGGTGCGGTCTTCTGCGCATGCCCGGAAGTGATTATCTAATGTCGCGTACGGCAAAAAATTCGCAAATTATTGTATGTTCGCATGCATTTAATGTACAAAATGTATAATATACTGACTAAAGGTTAGAGTAAGTATCACCATGGTTACAAAATATATACATTTAAAGTACTTTTAGTTCAAATTGCTTCAGTCCGACATACACTGGAGTCTGTTATTTATACCAACGCTCCAACTCTGCATTGAGTCACAGCTGTTTCTAATCCCGTACCGTACATTCGTAAACTATAGGTTCTTGTTAAAAAAAAGGCGGAAACTTTCATCGTTCTATGCCATCAAAATGCTTCAGAAACACCTTAAAATCCGATTATTAAGAAATCTGCCGTTTAATAATTTTATATATACATTTTTTAAGTCATTTGCTCAAACACTGAAAGAGTATTTCGTGCCAACCTGCGTTGTATAAATGCCCGCCACACCCCACCTCGTTGTAATTTAATTTAAGCGAAATCTAATATGGTGACCTATCAATTTTCTTTTTGTTTTAGATTAGGTAGACATAACCAAAGGTATGCGCAGAGTTTGATTAAATTCTATTATGTGAAACTAGATAAAATAGCAGAAGTACCAACTTAAAACTGACAAAAATATGCAAAAATAGCCCTTGGGTCTGCTGAACAAGTATTCCTTTCTTTACAAAATCAAGTTCTTTTGATTTCTCTGAGCATGTTTCAAATAGATATATTGTTTTCCATTATAAAAATGCTTAGATAATCAAATTTATGCTGATTATTGAACATTACAGAAATATATTTTAGGATTACAGAAATTTTGAAAAATGTTTAAAATAGCACCATATCTAGGGGCAAATTAAATTGAAACAAAGCTGGTGACCTAGTATTTTTATTTCATTTTTCAATACATCATAACATGATCTTTTAATACAAAACATTTCATCAAAATCTATTATTGAGAAAAAAAAACGAAATTGTAGCGAGCGTCCTTAAAATACCCCCGAAAATGACAAGACGGCAGTTTTATGATAGAATTTTTGTTCAAACACGGAACTCTGACATCATGTCTACATATTATTACAGGCGCCGAAAAAGACTGCTACTATATATGTATATATATTATACATTTAATCTATTTCATGTGAAAGAATTGTTACACTTAATTTACACATAATGCATTAATTACTAGGCGCGCAGTATAACTTATTAGACATCTACAGTACGCATTCCTAAGTTATTCCGTGGGACGTGATACTTCCCGTATTTTTACGTTGTTAGCATAGTTACACGTTGGCGACACATCGACATACAACATTTGAACGTATTAGAATAGAAATAATATGTTATAGCAGAACCATATATCCCAACAATACGAACTGGTTTCACGCTGCGTGTATAATTCACTCGGGCTATACTCTCACGAAATTCTTCCGCAGGTGTATAAAAAAAAAAAAAAAAAAAAAAAAAAAAACACACACACACACACACACACAACAGCTACATGTATATAATATGGTTCAATGCATACTCAAACCATTGCGAATTACAGAAGAAACATGGATTCTGTTAATACTATTTTTAGTCTTTGTTGTTGCGACATGTGTAGTTATAGAAGACATAATGTTGTTACTGCAGTACTACTCCAGTGCAAACTTCACGCTGGTCCGTAGCTATCACTTGAAGCCAGCTTGAATTTGTTTGTAGATGTCACATTACTGCTAAAAATATTTTAAGCTTTGTTGTTCCTATTGACATTTCATCCATGTGCAATGTTTAACTGCTGTAACTGCTGCAATTGTTAACTGCCAACTTCCTACCTGTCTCTGTTCATACATATGATAAATTAATATGTTTGCGAAATTTTCACATGCGTGATGACCTGAAAAAATGTAATTTTTGTTACTCCCAGATAAACTCCCAGTGCAAAAAAGATCGAAAACAACTACTTTTCATTATATTTGAACCAAAACCATGATGGACATGAAGGAAATCTTCTACCTAAATGATGTCAGTCCAAGACGATAAAAAAAGAACTTTTGGACTGCAGGTTTGAATTTTGCAAATTATACTCCACTAATCTTAAATTAGAGTGTGGGAATGGGGAAGAGGGTGGACAAATTGGCTTTTCACCCTTTATCAATTGTTATTTGTCAACTTTTGGGGGATTTGCATGTCTAGTGTTAGTAAGTTAGAAAATTATGAAATGAAGTTTCGCTTATTCAAAGAGTGAATGCCTAGACATTTTACATGTATATTAACAATTACATTACGTCAAAATAAGTAATACATTTAATTGTGATTATAACAATTATCTGGCTAAAAATTACACACAATTCTAATATTTACGTCTGTTTTCAATTATTTCTCAAATATTTTCAATAGTCGTTGTATAAATCACTACGTACCTTTTGTAAGTAGAATCAGTTAAAGTTTAAAAACAAATCATCTTCCCTTAGTCTATACCGCGTATCCTTCTAATCTATCGATTAGACATAGAACATATATATGACAAAAATCTTGAGACTGATCTTCAAATTGCGCATTGCATATTTTTAAAGATATTTCTTCTTTCTAAGAACTGTCGACAGTGATTAAACTATGTGTTTGAATTAGTCTTAGGTTCTGAAATTATCTCTAGTAATATATCGGCATACTGTAAAATCATTAAATTTCGTGGGCATAAATTTTCGTGTTTTTTGTCTAAACGGCAATTTCGTGGGCATAAAAATTCGTGGATTTCAAGTTTTGAACTCAAAATAAATGGGAATTTTACAAGTTTGTTGGGATTAAATTTCGTGGAAAAAAAACCAACAATGAAATCCACGAAAATTAGTCCCCCACGAATATTAATAATTTCTCAGTATTTAGAAATATCTGAATGTGGAGTCTAATGTTCTTACCTGTTAATTTGTTTTCAAACCATGGGAATTCACCAGACACAGGCGGTCTTTTGTCTATACTGAATAGAGCGAGATCAACACCATGGTACCCATGACCATTATCGTAGTAACATTCTAGCAGTCTGCCAATTTGACCGTCTTCAGACTGTATGGGTTGATAAACTTGTTTCCACCTTTCATTCCATTGCATCTTCTTGGTCATCGTCAAAGTACTTAAAGTGTTTTCATCAACTAGTACATGTGCACATGAAAATCCACAAAGTCCATATTCTGGATGGTCTATAAATCCCCCAAGGGTTCCATACTGGTCCTGAACTGCAGATATTTTGCAACCCATGCGTAGTGTTTCGTGCACACCGTCTGCAGTGATGTTAACGGCTGTGCAAAATCCACCTTCCCGTACATCTACCGTCACACCATCTAAGTCCTCTGGGAAACGATCTTCACCGAGTGGAATCTTTCCTTTGACGCTGTCGACATACATTATAATACAAGTTTCGGGCTTTATTTCGCGATTTGCTTTACCGTAGTGTTCCGAACGGACTGCACTTGCCGTAATTACAGATAAGTATTTATGTTTGCCCATTAGAGTCTCTGCATATTTATTGATAATGCAACTAAGACGTTCAGATTCATCGGAGGTTAACTTTTTGCTTTTATACAAACTATGCTGCATAACTTCTGTATCCTCCCTGCTGTATTGGTTCAAATATCTTGGGACATAATTGTAACCGGTGTCAATATCCAGTTTTGTTTGCTTAGATATATCGCAAACAAAGACTATATTGTCGTTATCGTCACAATCTATAGCGGGCCACACGTTTAGAATATCATCCGACTTCCGCTTAATATAATCGCATATATTTTGGCATTCTTCAACCAGTCTTCTTTCCCCTTTCTCCAAACCATTTATAGCAGTCATGTCGAGTAGATCAGACACGCCTGATATGATAATTTCTGGTATCTTCTCTGCAAGAAAGGTATGTAATTACTGCATTTGTAAAATTTGAAAAAAATGGTCATCGGAGAAACAGGATTAGGCATCTGCCTAAATTATACAGACTGTCCAATAATGAATAGTTCATTTTTGTACGGTATATATACGATTATACGCAGCGACATAATTATAAGTCATATGGCGACCTTCCAGCTTTGATGGTGGAGGAAGACCCCAAGTGCCCCTTCATGTATTATTTCATTACGGGCGGGCACCCGGGTAGAACCACAAACCTTCCGTAAGCCAGTTTGGTAGCTTCCTCACATGAAGAATTCGACGCCTCGCGTGAGGTTCGAACCCACATTTATATATGTAACAAAAACAATTTGAAAAACTATTAATTTATCTTAATCACATTTTAAATTGCCTTTTTATTCTATGTTTAAGAGTGTTGATGTATTCTTGTTGAGGAAAATGAAATTGCACCATATCACGGTGTTTATGCTAAAACTCTTTAGCAGATATATCATTTTATTTTATATATCTCGCATTACGCGGATGCAATTGGATACAAAAAATGATACTCTTATTGAGTTCCCTGTCACTGTCAGGAATATTCAGATACAATTGAAACATTATTTTACGACACGTTTCTATTAGTGTTTCATGCTAAAACCTGTTCTTTCTCAATTCATATAATTTGTGAAATAAATCAAGATAGCTACATTATACAATTTAATTTTTTCTCAAAATTTTCCATAACAAGAACAAGAATAACATACTTAAGATGATGTTCATTTCTTGTTTAATTCCACCGTAGGACTAAAACTTTCGTATATTACTTGGCAGATATGTGTTCGCATGTGAAGTTTATAAAAGGTTACAAGATCTAGGCAGTTTAAATATTTTGAAAAAAATTGGAACCGGTATTGTGCAATGAAATCCAAACTAGAAGATATTTTGTAGAAAAGCGCATGTCTCCTCCAATGCATAGTTGTAACAGGCAAGAAGTCAATAGTGGACAGGAGCTAATGTCTAAGAGACACTGATGGTTGGCTGCAATAGGACTCATCTACTCGGCATGTCCAATCATCATACGAAGTTTCAACATTCTGGGCCTAGTGGTTCTCAAGTTATGGAATGGCAACGGTTTTCCATGTTCTGTCCCCTGTGACCTTGACCTTTAGCGGAGTGACCCCAAAATTACTAGGAGTTATTTACTCTGCATGTCTAATCATCTTATGAAGTTTCAAGATTTCTAAATTATCGATCGGAAATAGTTGTCAATGTTCAGGTCCCTGTGACCTTGACCTTCAGCAGAGTGATCCCAGATTCAATAAGAGTCCTCTGCTCTGCATGTTCAATCATCCTATGAAGTTTCAATATTCTGGGTCAAATGGTTATCTAGTTATTGATCGGAAATAGTTTTCAATGTTCAAGTCCAATGTGACCTTGACCTTTGATGGAGTAACCCCAATAAAAATAGGGGTTGTCTACTCTATAGTCCCTACCACCCTATGAAATTTGAAGGTTCTGGGACATTTTGTTCTCCAGTTATTTATCGGAAATGAAGTGTGACGTACGGACAATGCAAGAAAAAATGTCTCCCACAGTTTTGGGGTGGAGGGGGGAGACATAAAAATCCTTTGATAAAGTCAATGCAGTCTTAAAAATAATTAGAAAACAGAAACGAAATTAAGAAGTATTGATATGCCATTTACAAGCAGTAAAGAACTTATCGGAAATGCATGCAACGATTATGCTAGCAAAACTGTCACCACGTTACACCATCTGTTGAAAACATTCTTTCAAATCAAATGCACAACAACCTATGAATGCTTACAAGCGATGTAAGTATATATATATATCAAATACAAAGAAACAAAGTGTATTTAAATGAGTTTTCTAATTAAAATAATAGAACTAAATAAAGACAATAAACCGTTAACGGATACAACACTGACAGTTCTCTTTGAGACAGCAAATACGCAACGCTACTGGCAGTTTCATCAGCGCTTATATCACTTAAGGAACACCGTAGGACTAGACTCTAAGGATCAAGCTGAATCTAGCTCTAGTAGGTGACCGATTATAAATGCCTATGAGTGTACATAACTTTGTGTCTATGTGTTGTTTTTTATTATTATTTTATGCTAACTGATGAAATACTGTGTTTTTTCAGTGAGACATAATCCATATCACTCATTGCATATCACTCATTACATAACACGCACTGTAAATGATATAGCTTTGTCGATATACTTGTACATTGTGTATAGATTTTTAATTATTTGCTTAAAACAGGATGAAAATTGTGGTCGCAATTTGTTCTTTTAGTATATTTCTCGATTCAAATCATCTTAATGATGAGAATTTCATAATGTTAAGCAGCAAGTAATAGAATAAAATGGAACTTTATGTCGTTTGCGTTTTTCTAACGTCACAAAACGTCTGATGTCATGTTCGTTTACGTGCGTCTGTTTCCCGCTTGTTGCAAAATGCATAATAAAGCATAAAATATAAAGACAATTTGTTTGCATTTCGTGAATATAGCATATATCTCAAAGTGAGAAAATCTTCAAATTTTCACTCGCGCTACAATCCCTTGGTATACGTTGGTATCCTCGCTCTAACGGGCTCGGACACTAACAAATCCCTCGGGATTCTGCAGATGTTATAACACGAAAAAACATGCGTTATCCCTACACAAGCATATTACAATGTAGGGATTACGAAGTGTTTTCGTGTTATAACGTCTGCAGAATCCCGAGGTATTGGTTGGTACCCGAGTCCGTAGGGTAAGGGTACCAACGTATCCTGAGGGATTCTGAAGATGTTATGACACGAAATGAACATGCGAAAACGCTATTCTAGCATAAAACGCGAAAACAAAAACCCTTATTAATGAATACATTCTCCCTAAACGTCATTATTCCATTAAACGCGTGGGAACGTCTGTGTTGTTTTTTCACGTTGATGTCATTTCCGTTTTAATTATCCGTTTAAGGCCGTAATGCGTTAACGCTTGCCCACAGAACGCGCATATAGAAAAAGGTGTTATAACAGCACGTGAGCGCGAGAATCTCTTTGTAACACGTTTTCTGTCTTGTTAAAACACCCCAAAAAGTGACAAGAATAGAAGTTTTATACTAGACTTTTATACTATACTTGTTTACATTTTGCTGTTATTTATTTCAGAGATCACATGTTTGATTCCAAAATCAGAGCTAAAAGGAAAGCTAGGAGGAAACTAGTCCATATATCTAGTCCAGATGAAGCTGCCCGTGGATTGAGTGGTGTGAGACAATATCAATGTGACGAAAGTAAAATACTGCCCCACAAAAGATGAGGAATCGACATCTAGTGAACCACAACTATAACCGAAAGTGTTAAGAACTATTTCATCAGTTTTGCCGCCGCACTGTTTAATATGCATTGTGTATATAATATAAAACAGCAGTTTGAATCGTTTTAGTTTTCTTGTCAGTTTTACATGTGATATTTGAAACATAGGTTTCGTTTCATTTTCTATCAATAAATGCAATTTTATAACACTGATGTCAGCATGAGGTGCGCGAATACAAAGTACAAAATACCAAAATGTTTCTTCAGTATATGTTCCTAAAAATAAGTTTTCAAATCCAATATTACTTAGGTAAAACAGATATATGATACAAGAACCTATATTGAACATTATTGAATGTCGCTCATTCTTTTCTCTAAATTCATGAAGCTTAAAGAAGATAATAGAACATTGTTTTATTTAACCTCATTTCATTTCCCAAGAGTTATTGATGTGCATGCTTATTATTCTTTTTTCCCATAATAGTCATGTATGTATCTTGATTTGCACTGTGTAGACATGTTAACATGTAAATATGTGCACTTGTTGTCCATCTATGTAGAGCAGAATTATGGCTCTTCAGATTGTGCATTACACTTCACATGAATGTTAATCAGCTTGTAAAGATGGTTTTTGCAGAAGAGTTATTAGCCTTGAGTTAGTATTTTGGATTATTTATAAAATCTGGTTTAAATTCCTAACAACTTTTTTTGAAGACAATATTCCAATTCATAAATTGTCTACATAAAATAAGCAGCTGTTAATGTTGAATTTGCTAGAAAGAATCCTAATCTGGCATACTAGTATATTACAGACTCAGTCTCATCTAACTTATACATTTTAGAAATTGTAAAACAGTTTCATTCCCTGAAAAGATTTAAACATATGATATAATAACATAGAAATTTTACAAACGTGTTTAACATTTGTTGGTATTCCTGTTCACTAATCTAAATATGATAAGGTTGTCTGTCAAAACCTGTCTTAACATTTTACAGCGTCTTGAGTTTTTCCTATGTAAATAATATCCTTTTCTTTTCTTATTGTATATGATTAACATGGAAACCAGTGGCCTCAACTTAATATCAATACTCTTTACCATTTGACTTCTATAAGCGACTGTTTTCCATGTTAATTCTATGTCATTTTAATAGTTACTTACAAATGCTGTTTTAAAGAGTACATTTGTAATTGTGTTTGTGCACATATTACAGTCTCTTGTAGCTTTTTATAAAATGCGGTTATATACTGTGTTTTATTTGTTTTATTGTATTGTACTGTGAATTGTACATATATTATACAAATGTAGAAGAGACAGAAGTAAACACACATATATATATATAACCTTTGGACAATGGATAAGGCTCTAACTTTTTACCATAGACCTTTCACAATGCCATTGGCAATAGGAACAGTTACTGAATTATAATTAAAATGTTTTACTATTATGTAATAAAGTAGCCTGAAACTCTTGTGACAAGCATGACAACTGACCAAATACCTGAGTTTTCAATTAAAGTTGACATTGGGTAATCACAATCTTTAAATTGTATCCATTCTATATTATTTCAAGGGACATCAATACCTCTATACCACTTATTCAGTATATATCTGAATATTTTTCACAAGAAAAGTCAAAGGATGATAAAATTATAAAAGGTTATTTCATAAACTGTAAAAATGGAAAACTAAAAAGCTTAATCACATATTATAACAAATCACAGCAGTAACATTTTCATTGTAATGATGATAAGAAGTGCATCTCTTTTAGAATTTGTCTGCAATTAGGGTTTTTTAAAGGTGATTACTTAAATCCTTAGTAAATTTTGTCCAAATCTAACCTGATTATAAGTTAAACCACACTTCCAACCAATGAAAGAAATAGAATTTAACAATTAAACAAACTTTGATCAGCACCAAAAGGACACAAATCTTAAATAAGAGCAGACAAATTCTAAAAAAAAAAATTAAAAAATATAAATAAACAAAAATAAAAATAACTAGATGCCCACGGGCAACATGTCGAGCCCGCCAGCTGTCAAAAGAACTAGGGTTTGCACATTACACCCTGTCTCATTGAGGCAAACATTTATGCCAAATAGAAAATGATTGCAAAAAGTTACAAAATAAGTTATTCATAGTAACAACAAAGGGAAGTAAATCTTTAAAAAAATCTAAGTCCACACAAAAATCCCTACCAGTAGAGATAGGTCTAAATACACCTCAAAATTGGATGTAACATGCATATTGTACTACAGAAAAGTGGTCTTGATTTTTCTCTACGACCAGTAATATAAAGTTCAATATAAGCTATTTATAGTAGCAACAAAGGGAAGTAATTCTAGGTTCTTGCACATGACACTCCATCTCATGATGGTGAACAATTGTGCCAAGTTACATCAAAACCCCTCTATGCATGAAAAACGAAATGCTCCGGACCTTTGACCTCTAAGTTTGACCTTGACCTTAGAGTTAGACCTAGGGTCCTGGTTCTTGCGCATGACACTCTGTCACATGGTTGTGAACATTTGTGCCAAGTTACATCAAAATCACTCCATGCATGAAGAAGAAAATTAATGCTCCGGACAAAGTCATTATTGAATTTAACCTTTGACCTCCAAGTGTGACCTTGATCTTTGAGATAGGAATCTGCAGTTTGCGCATAACACTCCGTCTCACTGAGATTAACATTCATGCCAAATATAAACGAGATTGCTCCACGCATGTCAAAGTTATGGTCCAGACAAACAAATCCTGACAGACGGACACACGCACACACACAGAACAGCCAGTTGGACATCTATCTTTGCTTCCGCAAGCGGGCTCGACAAAAATGAAGATATAACATGTTTGCCAGTACATCTGACACAGGTACTGTCGATACATATTTGAGAACAGAAGTATCTGCAGCTGAATTAACATCCCTCGAGCCAGCATATGAAATGGGTGTTTTGATGTCTTGTTGATGTGTTTAAGCCAGCATACGTCTTTGCTTACAATTTTAACAACAGGAACAGTTGCAATATTTTGGACTTTCCTCAGATTCACCTAAACACCGAGACCTGAAAGAAATAAAGCATACAGTAAACATAAAAAGCTAAAAACACAAATATTTTTACTTGGGATTTTTGTCTTCATGGCGATCCTCACGGTGATCCTCAAAAATAGTGAGTGTGTGAGTGAGTGAGTTGGGTTTTACGGCGAATCAACACAAAATGGTCATATATCGAAGATTCTATTCTAAAATCTCTCGTTTATTTTCAGAATGTTGCTAATTAATTTCAAATTATCATGAACTGTCATGTTATATGATATCCAAATCACTGCTAACCTCAAGCTCTTCTGTCACATGCACACTTCTATCAACGAAGCAACTCATGTTAAACAAAATAGGTATTCAAAGGCTACTTTTTGCATCTATATAATCAAATTAATACATAAAATTCTCACTTCAATATGAAAGTTCTCTGTTGTAATAAGCTTAATATGTGCATATATTTTTATTTATTATATATTTCACCATACTAGAGGCACTATTTCGTAGTTATGATTAAAGAATAACTGCTAATTATATTTCTAAAAAAAGACAGCGATTTCCGCCATTCTCCGTACAAAACCGAGTGTTCCCGAATATGGATGTACGGTACGGGGATTAGAAACAACCAGTTTTTTACCCAACCGGACCTAATTTTTAACCTGTCCGAAATTTCATGGAGACAAATATTCTGACCAACTTTCATTAAGATTGGACCAAAAATGTGGCCCAAGTGTAAACAAGCACTTTCTTTCATTTGACCTTGTGACCTAGTTTTTGACCCCAAATGACCCAGATTAAAACTTGTCCATGATTATATGTAAACAAACATTCTGACAAAGTTTCGTGAAGATTGGAACAAAAACGTGGCCTCTAGAGTATAAACAAGCTTTTAATTTGATTTTACTAAGTGACCTAGTTTTTGATCCTACATGACCCAGAGTCGAAATCATATAAGACTTCATAATACCAAACATTCTGACCAAGTTTTATGAAGATTGAATAAAAACTGTGACCCCTAGAGTGTTAACAAGATTTTCCTTTGATCTGACCTAGTGCTCTAGTTTTTGACCCCACATGACCCAGATTCAAACTTGGCCTAAAGATCATCAAGATAAATATTTTGACCAAGTTTCATGAAGATATGGTCATAAATATGAACTCTTAGTGTTAACAAGCTTTTCCTTTGATTTGACCGGGTGACCTAGTTTTTGACCCCACATGACCCAGATTCAAACTTGACCTAGAAATCATCAAGACAAACATTCTGACCAATTCTCATGAGTTTCAATTTGGTATCTAGAGTGTTAACAAAATTTTCCTTTGATGTGGCCAAGTGACCTAGTTTTTGACCCGACATTCATGACCCAGATCCAAACTTGGCCTAAAGATCATCAAGTGAAACATTCTGACCAAGTTTCATGACGATAGGGTCAAAAATGTGGCCTCTAGAGTGTTAACAAGCTTTTCCTTTAATTTAACTGGGTGACCTAGTTTTTAAACCCACATAACCCAGATTCGAACTTGACCTAGAGGTCATCAAGACAATCATTCTTACTAATTCTCATGAGTTTCAAACTTAAAATGTGGTATCTAGAGTGTTAACAAGATTTTCCTTTGATCTGGCCTAATGACCTAATTTTTGACCTGACATGACCTGGATTCACACTTGTCCTAGGAATCATCAAGATAAACATTCTGACCAAGTTTCATGAAGGTAGAGTCTTAAATGTGGCCTCCAGAGTGTTGAGAAGCTTTTCCTTTGATTTGACCGGGTGATCTAGTTTTTGATCCAACATGACCTAGATTTGGGCTTATCCTAGAGCTCATCCAGATAAACATTCTGACCAAGTTTCACAAAGATATGATCATAATTGTGGCCTCTAGAGTGTTAACAAGCTTTTCATTTGATTTGCCTGGGTGACCTAGTTTTTGACCCAACATAACCCAGATTCGAACTTAGCCTAGAGATCATCAAGATAAATATTCTGACCAAGTTTCAGAAAGATAGGGTCATAAATGTGACCTTTAGAGTGTTAACAAATTTTTCCTTCCATTTTTTTAGGGTAACACTCTGACTAAGTTTCATTAAAATTGGACCAAAACTGTGACCTCAAAAGTGTTAACAGTCAAATTGTTGACGACAACTGATGACGGACGACAGACACAGGGCGATCACAAAAGCTCACCTTGAGCACTTCGTGCTCCGGTGAGCTAAAAATCTGGAGGTGTTCAGCTACAATATCTGCCATTTATAAGCCTCTGTAGTCAATTTATTTTCCAGAAGATTACCGGCAAAAAGTGAATCAAACAATGCACAGTGCCTTGAACATTTATAGGCCTCTCCTCTGCCTACTTGGCATAACAAGTTGAAGACTACCTGTCTGCCAAGTACTTTTTCCTGTACTTTGCTAAATTGAGCCTGTTTAAAGATAAATCTGCAATCTTAAAAGTAGTAGTCAACATTCAATTCTGTAGTTAAGGCCAAAATCAAAAATAAGTTTGTTTGCTGTCTCCCTACCTACCCACTTAAAATGCTGCGCCCCAAAAGTTTTTATTGGACAATGCTGGTCAAAATTTTTTTTTAAGTTGCGATATGACAAGTGCCGCATAGTTTTCAAGTACATGGAAGTAAAACAATAAATAAGAAAGTTTAAATTGTACTATTTGATTTCATATTTTCATACAACATATACAGATTTGTCTTATTTTTACAGAAGAAATATTTTGTAAGAAACGATTAGATATATACTGGTAAGCGTATAATCCCCATACCAAAAAAAAAAATTGCCTACCTACCTACCTACCCAGCTTTAAAAAGTAGGGTCGGGAGACAGCAAATAATGACTTTTTTAAATGTGGCCTAAGTATCTGAGTGACTTCAGGACACTAATGCGGTTACTGTCAGCTGAATGCTTGTCAGAAGTTTCAAAGTGTCTATATTAAAATAAAACTTTCACAAGACAGCATTTTTTAATGTTATTTTGAAGGTGTCAGAGACAAATTTACCTTTATTCTAAGATTATGACTTCATGGCTGGAATAGGGAAACTGCTAGGTAAGTATAATTTGCTAGTGTCTGCAGTATCTATTATCTGTTAATCAAACAGAATGCTTTGCAGCATGGCGGAAATAAAAATCGTGGAAATTCTAGGAAAACCAGGTTTTTAATTGCATCGTGCAAACAAGTTCTTTAAACAAGAGGGCCAAGATGACCCTAGGTCGCTCACCTGAGAAACACACCATAACAGTGTAAACATGTTTGACCTAGTGATTTCACGGAAACAAATATTCTGGCCAATTTTCATTAGGATTGGACCAAAAATGTGTTCTCTTGAGTTTAAACAAGTATTTCCTTTGATATGACCTAGTGACCTACTTTTTGATCCCAGATAACCCATATTCAAAGTCGACCTAGATGTGATCAAGGCAATAATTCTGACCAAATTTCATTAAGATCAATTGCAAAATACAGCCTCTAATGCATACACAAAGTTTTTCTTTGATTTGACCTAGTGACCTACTTTTTGTCTCCAGATGACCCATTTTCAAACTCGATCTAGATTTCATCAAGGCAATCATTTTGACCAAATTTCATGAAGATAAAATAAAATTGAAAAATAATGCCTCCTTTGCATACACAAGGTTTTTCTTTGATTTGATCTAGTGACCTACTTTTTGACCCCAGATGACCCATATTCAAAGTCGACTTAGATTTCATCAAGGCAATCATTCTGACCATATTTCATGGAGATCAATTGAAAAATACAGCTTCTATCGCATACACAGTGTCTTTCTTTCATTTGACCTAATGACCTACTTTTTGACCCCAGAAAAGACATATTAAAACTTGACCTAGATTTCATCATGGCAATCTGATTCTGACCAAATTTCATGAAGAGCAATTAAAAATACAGCCTCTATCGCATATATGAAGGGTTTTTTTATTTGACCTAGTGACCTACTTTTGGAACTGAAATTATCTATATTCGTACTTGACCTACATTTCATCAAGGCAATCATTCTGACTTAATTTCATGAATACCAATTGAAAAATGCAGCCTATATTGCATACACAAAAGTTTTTCTTTGATTTGACCTAGTGACCTAGTTTTTGACCCCAGATGACCCATATAAAAACTCGACCTAGATTTCATCAAGGAAATCATTCAGACCAAATTTCATGAAGATCAATTGAAAAATGCCTGTATCGCATTCTAATGTGTTCATTCATTTATTGTTGCCTTAGTTCAGTCAAGTTATTGTAGTTTATAATCCATTTGAGTTATTGCTTATACTTTCATAACTTGTTTCAGCTATTTTAGAACATCATTACAAAGCCCTCCTGTGCCAATTCCTCATTTTGAATGAGACTAATTTAAAAATGCAGTTATTTACCGAATCATTGAACTATTATCTTTCCAGCTATGTGCAGTAAAAAATTTTATGCAAGGCTGAATAAGTTTTACGCAGAAGTTTTAAAGCTATAACGCTTGCTACAGTTTCGTAATTTTTTTCGCAATAATAGATTTTGATGAAATGTTTTGTATTAAAAGATCACGTTATGATGTATTGAAAAATGAAATAAAAATACTAGGTCACAAGCTTTGTTTCAATTTAATTTGTCCCTAGACATGGTGCTATTTTTAACATTTTTCAAAATTTCTGTAATCCTAAAATATATTTCAGTAAAGTACAATAATCAGCATAAATTTGATATCTAAGCATTTTTAGAACGGAAAACAATATGGGTATTTGAAACATGCTCAGAGAAATCAAAAGAAAATGATTTTGTAAAGAAAGGAATACTTGTTCAGCAGACCCAAGGGCTATTTTTGCATATTTTTGTCAATTTTAAGTTGGTACTTCTGCTAATTTATCGAGTTTCACATAATAGAATTTAATCAAACTCTGCACATACCTTTGGTTTTGTCTACCTAATCTAAAACAAAAAGAAAATTGATAGGTCACCATATTAGATTTCGCTTAAATCAAATTACAACGAGGTAGGGTGTGGCGGGCATTTATACAACGCAGGTTGGTACGAAATACTCTTTCAGTGTTTGAGCAAATGACTTAGAGATATATATAGTTATCAAACGGCAGATTTCTTATAAGCGGATTTTAAGGCGTTTCTAAAGCATTTTGATGTTATAGAACGATGAAAGTTTCCTCCTTTCTCCTAACAAAACCTATAGTTTACGAATACGGATGTACAGTATGGGTACGGTACGGGATTAGAAACAGCTGTGACTCAATGCAGAGTTGGAGTGCCGGTATAAATTACAGACTCTAGTATATGTTGGACTGAAGCAATTTGAACCAAAAGAACTTTAAATGTATATATTTTGTAACCATGGTGATACTTACCCTAACCTTTAGTCAGTTTATCATACATATTTTACATTAAATGCATGCGAACACACAATAATTTGCGAATTTTTGCCGTACGCGACATTAGATAATCACTTCCGGGCACGCACAGAAGACCGCTCCAACTCTGCAGTGAGCTACATCGATTAGAAACACAACCAAATTGGCACGGTGCTGGGGAAAATATCGACCCGTCTGGAAAAAGACTGTAGCGAGCGCCTTTAACATCCCATTATGCTAATGGTCATGATCAGACTAAAAGAGAATTGGATTAACCACAGTTTGCTACTAATTTCACTTTAAAGGTCACTTTGTGAGAACAGCAAAAAGACTTTTTTTGAATAACTTACCTGAGTTAACTACATTTTATAACTAATACAGGTTATAAATTGCTTGAATTATGTTAAAAAAGTAACTGAAATAGGTTACATAACTTAAAACAGTTACACCCCTGATTGTAGTTACTCGGGTATTATGAGAACTACACTGGAAAACATTATATCAAAAAAGGGTCTATAACTCAGTAATATTCCTAAAATTATAAAGTACAACACCAGCTAGTTTATGTTGATCATGATCACATGACCCATACTAGTGTAGTGGTTCTCGTATCGGGTGGCCCCGGTAGCTCAATTAATAGAGCGTTCGCACGGTAAGCCGAAGGTCCGAATCCCAGTTGAGGCTGCACATTTTTCCTGAGACTGTTACATCTGGGGGCTCGTCTTGGATTCTCACCCTTGGAGCCCATGCGGGGCGAAGCAGTTTGGCTGAGGTGTGCATCTGAATTCGGTTAACAGTCTGCGGCAGACATTGGCCAGGAGTGTCAATGTCTCGCAATAAGAGGGTAAGTGTGTAGCGGTTTCCGTATCGGACGGCCTCGGTAGCTCAATTAATAGAGCATTGGCACGGTAAGCCGAAGGTCCGTGGTTCGAATCCCAGTAGAGGCTGCACATTTTTCCTGAGACTGTTACACTAGAAACCTGAATTTCCTCATACCCCAGTCTCGAACACAGCACCATCTCAACTCTTTCTTCCCTAGTGCTATCCGCTACTGGAATACTCTCACATCCAAGCTAGTCCCAGCCTAAATATCTTTATACAGAGGGGCTGGCGGCGGTCAATCTCTAGTGCATTATCTTCATTTTAATAACAATTTTGCACTCTAATTTTTACCTTATTATCTTTTAACTAATGCACTTAACTATTTCATTTTAGACTAACATTGTTTCCCTGACTAGCACGTCCCAGTCATAATCTTCGTTGATTGTTGGGGAGTAACCCGTAGAAGAAGAAATGAACATTGAGAAGCTTGAAAAGCTTTACTTTGATTTTTCCCCATTTTCAAAAATGAAGTTGGAACTTTAAAAGTTTACTGTAAGTGAATTTGAACGTGTACACTGTGGTTTAATATATTTTATGATAAATGGTTTTTCTTACCAAGCTGCCTCTAAGTAAACAATCTTTTCCATCAACACCAGAGACCTCTGTATATTCTGCAGCCGTATACACACTACACAAAAACCTCGCGTTTTGAAATGGATGCTTTTATTATTTGTACACGGGGTGGCGGGTGATCAGTCGCTATATTCTTAAATATTGTAGAATCTACCGATTATTAAAATGAATGGATTAATAAAACTTTTTAACATTTGTATAAAGCTTACGAAATGTTTGTTATTATAAACGCCTACAACCGCTGATTAGAACTTAAATAAGAAATGATGCATTAACCAAGCTGACACCCCTAATCTTAGCGTGTTATGAAATGGACACATGTCTGGTTCACGGCTTCTGAGACTTGCGTTTATGATTCGAAGAGTGAAAACGGATACCAGTCGACTACATACACGCGTTTGTTTATTCCTTTGTGTCATTTTTTTGATGGTCCTTCCGTCACTGTCCATAATTTAGCGGTAAGTTTATTTATATATATGTAATAATGGTAGCATAACTAAATAAGTTCTTTTATATATAAATAATAAAGTCTGATGCTAATTATCATTGTTATTGACTTTAATTTTAAAAACCTTCGACTAAAGAAAATGGGACATCGGTTAAATAATTTTGAAAATCTTCTATCGATCTATGATTGTCACAACTCCTTGACCATGGCAGTTTTCAGCAGGTCTAGGAAAGTGGTGTATTTACAGATTATCTCTATAAATTAACAGATTTTTCAATCTGTAAATTTACAGATCAAGTGTTTGAAAACTGCTAAAATTCTTTATTTAGACACAAAATCGCAGTTTGAAATTAATTGATTTATATATGGTATGCATAAATAAAGGTCAGTTGCAACTTTCAGTCATTTCTGTTGACTTTGATTTTTCTTAAAATGCCAAAAACGCAAAGTCAACAAAAATGGCTGAAACCCACAAATGACCTTAATTTATGCATGCTACAAGTTAAAGCATAGCAAAAGTTCCTTCTAGGGCACATATTTATAAATGTATAATGATCATCTTTTAAAATTTAGTTTTTAATTTTGCAGCCACCGCAGTTTGACCGTCACAATTATAAAACAAACTGCATACGTCGGATTAGTCCGACTAGTATTTATGCTAACATGAATTGTTAAATCCAACACCAAAGTAAATACGTCACCACTTTCTATGGAGTAAATACGGCAATAAGAATACACTGGCTATACACATTTGACCCGGTCAATCCAATTCCACATGTTGCGTGAATTTGTTACATATAATTAGAGGGTCGCAATGGGATTTGTTTTCACATATCGGACCATGCATTCGAAGGAAACGATAATATTTATTTTGTTGTTTACATGTAAATTTGCTGATATATGTCTATCTGTTTTTACACATGTTATGCTCTTCAAGAATGGGGGAAATAAAAGAATCAATCAATCATCCTATGTTATCCGTGGAACGCGTTCAGTCAGAGTCGCCTCGATTAGGAAATAATATGTTTAACGTCACAGAATATTTCTAAGGTCACGGAGTTTGAATTGGCCACTCGTAATGACACAACAGATTTCGAGAGTCACCTTGTCTCAGTCAAGTGTGACTTTATTAACCGGCCCTTGAAGTATTTTCACTTCTCAAGAAGAAGGCATCATAAACAAAACCTAATATAAATGTCCATAGCCGGCGTTTGAGAATAAAAGTATTTCCATCATTTTTTCATACACACATTGATTGAATACTGATACATTTACAGACTGAAAACATCTGCTATAATTAAAGTAGATTAACTATAAATTTTACTATGACATTTTACAGATAATTCTGTAAATATTCCACTTTTCCCTAGAACCAGTTCCAGTTCATTTTGGAATTTCGCTAAAGGTCTGCTTTAAATTACAACAGATTCATAATGACAAAAATAGCAATCATTCTATATTAGGACCCGTCCTCTGGAGACAACTAAATATTGAGCCTGTAGAATTTCTATTATGTCTTCAGCTGTCAGAGGGATGTATAAATATTCTTTCCCTTTTTTTAATTTTTGCTTGGTTAGCGGTTACGTATAACCTCTGAAAGGTCACTGTATGACTTATCATCATACTGCGGTACTGATCAGGATCAACCCGAAAAGAAAATGATGTTTTTTTTTTTACTACCTGTCACTTTTTTATTTTCTCTGCTCTGCCCCCTTGAAATATTTGTAATGTCGGTCTCACAATAAAAGCCTAAACATTTTCTGAAAACAATTATTTAAATTTTTCCAAATTTAAACTTAGTAGCAAACTCACACAAGAGTGAGGGCCGTGAAAAGGGTTTGTAAAACCGGGGGACTGTACGGAACGATGACTGAAATCTACATCGACCACTTTCTCATTTACAAAACTTTTCAAAATCGAGAATAATATTGAAAACTTTCCCCAAAAAGCTGCAACATTCATCATCCTGATCAAAATAATGAAAAGTGGACCCAAATGTCAGCCTTAGCATGTGTCGACAAAGGTGAGCATCATCCAAAAAACAAACCCTCTTACCCCCAGGAATTTCGATACATATTTTATATAGTCACAATTGTACAGTCATGTATTTAATACAGAATATGTACCAAATTTGATTTTTTGTTTACACCATTGGGGCTGTTTGTAATTGTAAACTATTAGATGTGTGTTCAATTTTATAAATAACTGATCGCAGCAAACAATATTTCCAAGGTGGTCGAGACTTTATCATCTGTCCCGGGTTATCATCCAGTACCTATACATATAGAATCTAGACAGAAAAGTATCCCAGTGTTGGACTGGGCATTTTCGGTCTTGATATCATAGCAACTTCCGCCGATTAAATTTTCAAATCGCACTGGGCCGTTGCATTACCTGCTATAGATTTAAATACCGAATGGTGATGTTTTTTTTAACAAATTGGAATAAAGCTGAAGAATATGTCATGTACGGACATTTTTATTGGTCCACATCAAAAGGAAAAGAATAATGTGTAAGGCAGACGGTAAGGCTCCCAGTCGGTAGAAGCACATTGGCCCCAATTGTAAGCGAGGTGGTCCTGGATTCAAGCCCCGGGCTGACCGCACAATTATTTCTCGCCCTGCTGACTTTTTGCCACCCAATGTGGGACTGTTTGCTTTGGTTCATTCTTGCCACTCTTGGCCAGTATTATGTACTATGTCATCCGGAATTCAGGACAATTTTCCACTGGTGGGGGGTGGGGGGGGGGGGGTGTAATTCACTTAAGTAATAATATTGTGTCAGGCAGCCTATTAGCCAATTGGTAGAGCAAACGCCCCTGTAAGCAACGGTCTCTGGTTGGAGCACCTCACACTGACACGCAAATTTTTCTATTGCTCACTGTATAATAAGAAAAAATGATAAAAATTTATTTTGAGTCCGGCAAGACAATAACAATTCATAATATCCTTTATCATAACATCAACACACCGTACATTAGGGGTTCTAACGAACTGACCAATTATAGAGCCTGCATTTTTCGAGTACCTCTGCCCAGTTCCACTTTTGGTATAAATATATTTACAAGAACATATAGTACCTTTCAGAAAAAAATATTCAACACAATTAAAAAAATCAAATTAGAACTAATATTTTTTTTCCCGCTCATATGCCCAAGATGATGCTACATACATAACAAAACTCTGAAGATTCATTAGAAATAATATATGGATTTGATACATAAATTTTAGTTTTAAAGTTTTGAGATTTTAAACAAACAAGGAATCCTAAGATAAAGTCCGAGTAAAATAGTAATCATACCCAAGTGAAATTACAGGGTTGGCAAAACCCGGTTTTAAAGAGTATATTGCGCCATCCGATGGGTAATACGGAAACCTCTCGGTTTTAACTGCAAATAGTGGGCAAAGACTGGGCCAATATAAATTTTTCGTTGACCATACTTCAATACCTTATAACACTTTAGATGACATACAACAAAGTGATAGGCAGTGAGACACCAGCATCCTAAATGTTCGAAAACTCCTATTGAGAGATAAGAGCAATAATTAGATGATAATTGACAATTATTGAATCAATATTATGGGATTAAAAGATAGAAGTGTGAACAACCTTAAATGTGCCCATTTTACTCCTTGACAATCAACTTTCCAATTAGTAGATCACATTGTCATTTCAGTATCCTATTACCATGAAACTGAGAAAGATTAAAAAAGATGCAAAATAAAACTGTGGCAGTGTGTTAGTCACCAAACTTGAGACTGAACGTCACATATGTACTAATTCAGATGTTATTTATTTAGATCATCCTTGAAGACCACTCCTGTTAGGGAAACGCTGTAGCCAAAAAAACCTTCTAGATATGCCTGTCAATTCGACTGTTGATCAGCAGAAAGGGTGTTTTCAAAATTTTGGGTAATTAATCAGAACAAGAACTCATGATAACAGACATGGGAATTAAAAAGACTAAAAAACTGTGTTGTTCCGTAACAGAATTTTTTGATAAAAGAAGAACTCAGCTGTTAGACTCGCTAATGTTAACACAATCTCAAGCGTTGATGGACCGATAAGAGAATTGTTCAATATGTATGAGTGACAAGTGTAGTATTATAATACGTAGCCAAAATTCCAAAGTAATAACCGGTACTGTTCCTTTATCAAATACACTATATCTTATAACTATAAAATGTTGAAAGGGTGTTAACTTACCATTGACATAGAAATTGTATTGGTGTAAATTAAATGATAATTTGATTAATGAAACTACTCACATCTGGCCAAAGGTTTCAAGTAAGAGTAGAAACATGAACTACAAAGTAAGACAATAGACTCACATTATTAAAAACATAAAAACTTCAACTTTTGGTCAACAACAACATAGAAAAAACAATTTATAATTGCCCAGTATTGCAACTTTCATATCCCATTTTTCGGAGTAATTGCCACCAACCTCCCGGTAAACCCGGGTTTTTTTCCCCAGGCTGGATTACCCACCATGGGGCTGGTAGTCACCAACACCTGGAAATTAGTATTCATTCCGCCATCATGCAATGTTTTGGACATGTTAAAATTATGAATACAACTATTCCTAGCAAATAATTTCTGGATCTCTGGACCTGTGTAACGCTGTAAAAAAACACCGCTATTCTGTCTGTATCAATTCAGGAGTTTTAAAGTATTGCAAAACCATTTGTAATAAAGCCAATATTAAACATTTTTTCTATTCATATATAAATTCTCATATATTTACATAGTTGCCAAGCAAGCAGCAACGGGAGTAGAACATACCTCTTTTTCTCGACTGCCAGTGGCTTGGAGTCATTGATGCCCAATCAGAAGATTGACCTTGACTTTTTTAATGCGATTCCATGTATCACACACCTTACAAGACAATATGTTTCTTATATATCTATACAATTTGGGAAAATGTTAAGCCGGTAAATTGTGTAACATAAAAGACTTGGGCCACTTGCATCAGTCAAGTTCAATAAAATTTCACTGCATAAGCACCACATAGTCAAAACCCTAAAAAGGGAGCGTCGGTATTTCCATGGTCAGCTATACCAGTTTAAAAATGAAAATGGGGGTAAATTAATATTTTACATTATTTTTTCATTGATAAAACCACATCCCTTTTTGTGACAAACCCTTTTGAAAGGGTTTTAAAAATTTTTAATCTTAAAGATCTTTAGATCAAGTTTAAATCTGGGTCATGTCATTGGAAAAAAAAACTCAAAGGGAAAAATTGTTAACACTCTAAGACCGCATTTATGACCATATCTTAATGAAACTTTGGTGGGAATATTAACTTGATGTTCTTTAGGTTATTTTCAAATCTGGTCATAGGGTCTAAACTAGGTCACCGGTCTTTCAAAGGAAAGGTTTACATTTAACACTCTAGACCTTTGGGGCCACATTTACGCCAAAATTTTAATGAAAACGTCAAACGTTAATTTTGATGATCTTTAGGCCAAGTTCAAACTGGTCAAGTGGGTTCAAAAACAAGATCACCAGGTCAAAAAATCAAAGGAAATTTTTGTTAACACTTTAGGGGCCCATTTATAAATGTTTTTTATGAAAATGGGGTCAGAATAAAAAACCGGATGTTTTTAAAGGTCAATTCAAATCTAGGTCAGGTGGGGTCAAAAACAAGGCAGCAGGTAAAAAAAAGAGATGCTAGTTAGCCGTTCGGTCAAGGTACCGGTCTATTTAACATATCGTAAGAACATTTTAATAAGGTAGCTTGTTTTTTTTATAAACTGTATCAAAAAAGAATCAAAGGATCTTTTTAAATTATTAAAAAAGTTACATTTTTTTGTCTTTACATTTTTCTTGTTTTTATTTGTTTTTATGCACTCCATCACAACGGCCAAACTTTTTTGTTGTGTTAAAAGTACTCAACTTTCAAATACGTGTTTTCATTCTTAAAAAAAAAAAAAACAAAAAATTTAAAAAAAAAAAGCAAAAACAAAGAGACATCGACATTTATAATGATGCAGCTCTATTGAATAACCGCAACGGCGTTTGATCATTTCGTGTGCCTTTTTATGTGAAAATTGTAAGTGATCATCACTTTCGCACCTTTATGTGCGTCTTTAATTAATTAAATAATTAGCGCTCCTAAATAATTTTTCCGCCGATTTGTATATTATTCATGACCCTTAATTGGTCTAATTTTTTGTTTTAACATATAGCCTTTTATTCTAAGGTATGAAAAACTAAATGTAACAGATAATTACATGTACATATCAAAAGCCCAAATTTCTAAAGGATCCCCGACAATTGACTCATCTTCAAAAATGTTTTTTGTTGGTTTTTTTAAAATTTAAAAACAAACTTCAAAAATTCATTAAAAATTTTATTTTTTTTTAACACGACTTTTTAAAACACCCGAGACGATAGGGGGACACTTTGATCATTTGTTGGATAAAACAAACAAAAAATCGGCCGAATTATGGCCCGTAAAACGGCGAAATAAACAGGTAAATCAAAAAAATTGGAATAAAAAACCCAAAAAAAAGTTATTTTTTTTCAACTAATAGAACGATTTTTTATAACAAAGTTTATTAAAGCCGCTACTTGACTTCCCGTGCTCAATATGATATGTATATATATTAGAGCCGGCTACCTAATTTTTTGTCAGGTAGCGGAAGGGGCTCTAGCCTTTGGTCAGGTCCGGAACCCGGCTACCTACCCCACTGCCAAAGTCAAAAGAAAAATTTTTTTAAAGTTTGAAACCATGAAAAATATCAGAATGTTTGTCTTGATGACCTCTGGGTAAATTTTGAATTTGGGTCGCGTGGGACCATAAAAGGTCACCATTTCGAATAAGGGGAAAAGCTTGTTACACCTAGAGGTCGTTTATGCTGTACTTTTTAAAACTTAGTCTAATGTTAATATTGTGATCTTTAAAAAATTGGAATCTGGGCATGTGGGTTCAAAAACGGGTCCCCAGACAAAAAAAAGGGAAAGCTTATAAACGAAGCCCGCATTTAACCATATCTTAATGAAATTTGACCAAATGTTTATCTTAAACCCGCTCCGGGTGTTCAAGTCTTTAACCCAATTAAAATAGGAAACATTTAACGGCCACACGCCAAACTTTACATGCAAACCCCACAGGTGTTTTATAAAGAATTTTATTAAAAAACCCTATTTGACAGGCACTGTTCATAGCAGGATTTTCATGCTTTTTCAGTGACATTAAGGTTAAAAGGTGGACGGAGCGGTCTTTAATGATCTTAAGGCAAGATCACTGGGTCATGGGGGGGTCACAACTGGGCAACCCTTAAATAAAATGAAATGCTTGTTAAATCTAGGGGGTCACATTTATGACCATATCTTCCGTAATTTTGGTCAAATTTTATTCTTGGCTTTTTTGGGGCCCTTACAAAGGTAAAGGGTACTGGACCTAACATTGCAAATGGTTTCGCTCAGTCAATAAGGAGAGGTTTCCGGGGGTCATTGGTTTGTAGGTAGATACCCCTATTGTTTTTGGAGCCACTGGGTAAAAGGTCAAGGCCACAGGGACATGAACTTTAAAAATATTTTCTCTCAATAAAAGAGAACGTTTCACCCAGACCTGGAACTCACAGTTTTTTTTTGTCTTTTTGTGTAATGACTCCTATCGATTTTTTGGGCACTGGGTCAAAAATCAAGTCACAAGGACCTGAACATTAAAAAATTTTTTGCTGAAAAACGGTGTGGTTTAACCCCAGGGGCATTGAAACTTAATAGGTTTATTGGGTTTAATGTGACAGACCCCCATTTTATTTTGAGGTCCGGATCAAAGGTCAGGGGGCCTGAAACCTAAAAAAGGTTGTTGCCTCCATTTTTCTTTTTAGAACAAAAATATGCAGACATGTTTTTCTATTGCAACGGGAGTTCAAGCGAAAAAGAAAAGGGACCTCCCAAAACTTAAAAGGAGAACTAATTTGCATAGCTTTTTCTCCGAAGGATTATCCAAACAAGCATATTGTGAAATTCCCACTGAAGGAATTCTACAACAAGGAAAGGACT
The DNA here is from genome assembly GCF_021730395.1 of Mercenaria mercenaria. Lineage (NCBI taxonomy): Eukaryota > Metazoa > Mollusca > Bivalvia > Venerida > Veneridae > Mercenaria > Mercenaria mercenaria. Next base: position 43,937 of record NW_026462608.1, read on the forward strand.
CCACCAATATTTCGACGTTCAAAAGGGCTTAAATTTTTTACCGATCAAAACATGCCTAGGACAAAATCACCCTCCAAATTAAAACAAAACATTGGGGAAGTCTCATTTCCCAATCAAGTAACACTTAAAGATTGAACATTCTAAGAAAACAATGAATAGGAGAAGTAACGTACTTGAAAATTTTAATGAAAATAGAGGAAATTGAAACTTTTTTGTATTTATTTGGTGTCATAAGGCTTTGTCATTTTAAAAGGAATAATTTATTTATTCTTTTTTTCAACAAAGAGAAAAGTTTTAAAAAAAAAGCATTTTAGTAGTACTAAAAAGATTTTTTGAAATATTTGAAATAGAATGTAAAAAATTTCCCTTCTTAGGGTCTGTATAGGGCTAAAATAAAAAAAAACATATAAATCGATTCTTTCGTGAACCATTGTGGATTTTTTTTCGTACATTATTATAAGGGCCCCGCATTTAAAACGTTGGGTTATAGGAAAGGTCTCCTTTCCCTCCGTCTGTAACAATTTTGTCAGAGCCATATAAATCAAACCTCTTAAAGATTTTTTGCTCACCTGCCAATCTCAAAGGGGATTTTTTGGGTCGCCCTGTGCCCTCTGTCGTCATCAACAATTTTATGTTAAACACTCTAGAGGCACAATTTTGGTTTAATCTTATGAACTTTGTCAGAAAATTACCCCAATAAAATCTTGGCAGTTCGTAATGGGGCTCTGGGGGGCAAAACTAGGTCACCAGGTCAAACAAAGGAAAAGCGTGGTTAACACTCTAAGGTCCAATTTGGCCCAATCATAATGAAACTTGGTCAAATGTTACCCCCAAAAAAAATCTTAGATATTCGATTTTGGGCATCGGGGTTTAAAAACTAGGTCACAAGGGCAAATATAAAAACAAGGAGTGGGCGGGTAAGGGAAAGGAAAAAGCCGCAAAAAATTGGTCATTGAAAAGTGCAGTTGAGTTAGGAAAATCAGGAAAAAGCTTGGGGAATTTTATTTCTCAAACTAAGTGGCAACCCTGAAAACTGTATAATATATTTTGACTAAACTTTCAAATACTTTTTCATATAATTGTGTTTTTAAAATGTGTAGGTAAAAATCAATGAAAAAAAACACATATTGCATTTGAATTTACTTTAAAAAATTTTACCTGTACAAGTTTTTGTGTGAATTTTTTTTTATTCAGTTCCAGTTCTGTCCTGAAAAAAACCTAGGTTGTCATTTCGTTTCGAACAACATAGGAAACAAGGGATTTTAAAAAAAATTTTGACTTTGATTCCGAGAAATAGTGTTTTCAAACTACAATGACACTCACTGGTACTTTAAAACAAATTTTTTACGGTTCTAATATTTTTTTGGGTTTTTCAAAAATGTTACATTAGTATGACTGTTTTGCCATTTCATCCATTAAGTAAACTTTACATAAAAAAGATTGGGGGAAATGCTTTTGTAGGTAAAACAAGTGTACTTTTTTAGCAGGCCCAACTGGGCCTCAGAATGTTTAGCCATTTTTTTTTTTGAGAAACGCCAAACTGTAGCTGAATTGTGAAATTTTGCAACATTTTTAAAAAATTTTTGTAGCCACTTCATGGGAGCTTTTTTAACTGCTCTTTTCCCTTCAGGGTTTTCCCTTCGGTCAACAATTTTTAAAACATTTTCTCAAAACCAAAGGGATATTTACACCAAACTTAACGGAAAGCCTTAGGGGGCCCCCTACCCAAAATTTTTTAAAGAATCCATTTCCATTTTTGGAATTTTATATGTCACTGTTTGATATTACTGTCTACAAAACAGAATATGTTTTACGTAACATTTACATGATGGGCATATATTGTATATAATTTTAAGCTCAACTATACGAAGAATAAGGAGGGCTATCCTATTCGACCTGGCATTGGCGTCTTTCGGCATCCCCACCTTAGTTGAAGTTTTTTACACTTTCTTTTTTTCTCCTTATCTCTTTATTTACTTGATGGATTCGATTCATACTAATTCTCACCATCACCCATATCATCTGACATAAGGGCCATAACTTTGGCACAAATATTTTATGAGTTTTCCCCTCTTTCCACTTAGATTTTCAGTTTAAATTTTTGGTGCACTTTCACTCTATATCTGTTATTAATGAATGGATTTGATTCAAACTTGAATTAATTGTTCAACATCATCACCCCCATCATATGACACAAGGTGCATAACTCTAGCACAAATTTTTCATGAATTATACCCCCTTTTTTACTTTGAATTTCAGGTTAGAGTTTTGATGCAGTTTCACGTCATCTCTGTTATTACAGAATGGATTTGATTCAAACTTGAATTATTGTTCAACATCATCACCCCCATCATATGACACATGGTGCATAACTCTAGCACAAAATTTTCATGAATTATACCCCCTTTTGACTTTAAATTTCAGGCAATTTCACATCATCTCTGTTATTACAGAATGGATTTGATTCAAACTTTAAGTAATTGTTCAGCATCATCACCTATATCATATGACATAAGTTGCATAACTCTGGCACATTTTATATCATGAATTATACCCCCTTTTTACTAGAAATTTCAGGTTAATGTTTTGTTACACTTCAGACTGTCTAAGTTTTCACTAAATTTAATTAATTTAATTAACTAAAGATGGATTTTTACAGGTTTTAAACAATTCTGTTTGTATGTAATGGTTTCATGTAATTTTCTAACCTTTTACTTAGTTCATGTGTAAATTTCATAATATTGTCACAACAAAATATTATGTTCCCTATAAATCGAGTATTTCTTAATATTTTTGACACAGTCTAAAGCTATTGTGCAATATCTTCCTCTACACTTGAAATCATTAAACAATCCAGTGACAGCTCCAGTTTCCTCATATGTGCCCACTTTCACTATCCTGCACCCCCCCCCCCCCCCCCCCCCCCCCCCCCCCCCCCCCCAACATAAATTCTTGGCAAAAATGTTCCTCATAATGAGACGATATGTCATGCATAAGATCCAGACTCCTAGTTACAATTAGAGGTTAAATGTTAACATGCTCTGTTTCTTACCTGGTCCATTACTCTGCCATTGATGATGGGATTTTGAAATTTCTTGGCATCCCATAATAAAATGAGGTTTCATGCACAAGACCCATACCCCTAGCTACAAGTTCAAGATCACACTTAAAAGTCAAAGGTGTTGCTTGTCTGTCAGTTTGCAAGGGATTTGAAATAATTTGACTCAAACCATACTTGGCGCAAATGTTCACCACATCGAGACGACATGCAGAGCACATGTTTCAGATGACTCCCTTCAAGGACAAGGTCACACTTAGGGGTCAAAGGTCATACGACTTTGTTTTGTCTTCGCTCAATAACTCTTGAACTGCTTGAAGGATTTTAAAGAAACTTGGCACAAATGTTCACCACATTGAGACGATGTTACAGAGCACATGTTTCGGATGGCTTGCTTTAAGGTCAAGGTCACACTAAGGGGTCAATGATCATGTGACTTTGTTTTCTGTGTATATTGCCCTGCATTGCGGTGCGCTTGTTTTTCTTTGGCAGATCCTTTTTTGTCGAGCCCGCTTGCGGAAGCGTAGACATAGTTGTCCAAATATCTGTTCGGTGTATGTGCGTGCGTGCGTGCGTGCGTGTGTGCGTCCGTCCGGATTTGTTTGTCCGGACCATAGCTTTGACATGCATGGAGCAATCTTGTTTATATTTGGCATGAATGTAGACCTCAGTGAGACGGAGTGTCATGCGCAAACCTAAGGTTCCTATCTCAAAGGTCAAGGTAACACTTAGAGGTCAAAGGTCAAATTCAATAATGACTTTGTCCGGAGCATTTCTTCTTCATGCATGGAGGGATTTTGATGTAACTTGGCACAATTGTTCACCATCATGAGACGGAGTGTACTGCGCAAGAATCGGGTCCCTAGGTCTAAGGTCAAGGTCACACTTAGAGGTCAAATGTTACAAGAATGACAACTTTGTCCGGAGCATTTCTTCTTCATGCATAGAGGGATTTTGATGTAACTTGGCACAAATGTTCATCACCATGAGACGGAGTATCATGCGCAAGAACCAGGTCCTTAGGACTAAGGTCAAGGTCACACTTAGAGGTCAAAGGTCAGTTATAAGAATGACATTGTCCGGAGCATTTCTTTTTCATGCATAGAGGGATTTTGATGTAACTTGGCACAATTGTTCACCATCATGAGACGGAGTGTCATGCGCAAAAATCTAAAATTACTTCCCTTTGTTGTTACTATAAATAGCTTATAATGTAACTTTTTTTTATTACTGGTCATAGGGAAAAATCAAGACCACTTTTCTGTAGTATAACATGCATGTTACATCCAATTTTGAGGTGTGTTTTGACCTATCTCTACTGGTAAGGATTTTTGTGTGGACTTGGAATTTTTTTTTTTTAGATTTACTTCCCTTTGTTGTTACTACAAATAACTTATATTGTAACTTTGTGCAATCTTTTTATTTGGCATAAATGTTTGCCTCAATGAGACAGAGTGTCGTGTGCAACTCCCAGTCCTTTTGACAGCTGACGGGTTCGACATGTTGCCCATGTTTTCCCTTAGTACGTAAACAATAACTTTTTTAATTGAATTATTTCCCTTTTATGTCACTATAAATAGCTTATTTTGTAACTTCTTTATGATTGATCGTAGGGAAAAACAAGACCACTTTCCTGTGGTACAACATCGATGGTACCTCCAATTTTTAGGTGTATTTTCACATGTATCTACCTGGTAAGGATTTTTTTGTGGACTTAGAATTTTTTTTCTGTTGACTTAGATTATTTTTAATTTCTTCCCTTTGTTCATCTTTGGTCCTTTGGGCTTCAACAGTTAAGTTCTTTAAATTTTGCCCCCGTCCTCCTCTGATAGAACCGTTTCGGCGTATATTGCCCCTCTTGGCGGAGCTTTCGTTTTCTTTTTTTTTTTGTGCATACGACTATAGCATACTTAGGGTGGGGTGGAGGGGGATTGGCATTTGTCACCAACAGCTCTTGTCAATGACAGCTCTTGTTTTATTTATGTTAGACTTTGTGTTATATTTATTATGTTCATAAGTATTTGTTTTGGTATTTTTTTTAATAAATAGATTAAAATATGTGCTGAAATTTTCAGTGATTGTTGTATTTTCATAATGGTATTAAGTGGCATTTGTTCGTACGTACGAACAATATTCCAATATTCTTTCCCAGTTCTCACATTTGTTCATATTTGGATATTTTTCAAATGCATACAGTCCACAGATTTGTTCGTACGTACGAACAAAATGTCAGAACTGAAAAGTACTCTCTTGCATACAGTCCCTGGATTTGTTCGTACATACGAACAAAATTCCAAATAGCATTTTTTTCAAATTCTTCTTCAGTTCTCTCATTTGTTCGTACTTACGAACAAGTCCAGGCTGTTCGTACGTACGAACAAATGATTGTGAGAAATGAAAAAGAATTTGTTACAATTTGGAAATTTGTTCGTACGTATGAACAAATCTGGGCTGTTTAAACAAAATGTCAGAACTGAAAATTTATCTCTTGCATACAGACCCTGGATTTCTTCGTACGTAAGAACAAAATTACAAATTGCATTTTTTTTTAAATTAATTCTTTTTCTGTTCTCTCATTTATTCGTACGTACGAACAAATTCAGGCTGTTCGTACGTACGAACAAATGATTGTGAGAAATGATAAAGAAATTTTAAATGCAATTTGGAAATTTGTTCGTACGTACGAACAAATCTGGGCTGTTCAAACAAAATGTCAGAACTGAAAATTTATCTCTTGCACACAGACCCTGGATTTGTTCGTACGTACGAACAAAATTCCAAATTGCATTTTTTTAGAATTAATTCTTTTTCTGTTCTCTCATTTGTTCGTACGTACGAACAAATGCAGGCTGTTCGTACGTACGAACAAATGATTGTGAGAAATGATAAAGAATTTTTAAATGCAACTTGAAAATTTGTTCGTACGTACGAACAAATCTGGGCTGTTCAAACAAAATGTCAGAACTGAAAATCTTTTGCATACAGTCCATGGATTTGTTCGTACGTACGAACAAAATTCCAAATTGCATTTTTTTTAAATCAATTCTTTTTCAGTTCTCTCATGTGTTCGTACGTACGAACAAATGCAGGCTGTTCATACGTACGAACAAATGATTGTGAGAAATGAAAAAGAATTTTTAAAGCAGTTTGCAATTTTGTTCGTACGTACGAACAAATCTGGGCCGTTCGAACAGAATGTCTGAGCTGAAAAATGATATGGAATATGGATTATTGTTTGTAAGTAGGAACAACCAGGATTTGTTCGTACGTACGAACAAAATTCCAAATTGCATTTTTTTAAAAATTATTATTTTTCAGTTCTCTCATTTGTTCGTACGTACGAACAAATCTAGGCTGTTCGTACGTACGAACAAATGATAGTGAGAAATGAAAAAGAATTTTTAAAGCAATTTGGAATTTTGTTCGAACGTACGAACAAATCTGAGCTGTTTGAATAGAGTGTCAGAACTAAAAAATAATACGGAATATGGATTATTGTTCGTACGTACGAACAGCCAGGATTTGTTCGTACGTACGAACAAAATTCCAAATTGCATTTAAAAATGTGAGAAATGAACAAGAATTTGTAAATTTTATTTGGAATTTTGTTCGTACGTACGAACAAATTCTGATTTTCTGTTGCTGTGATCTGCGACTTCTTCAATTTTTGCTCTGATTTTCACCGGTAAAAACTCCATATAGCGGCAAAAAAGAGGGACAGACCGAAAGATCCTCTTTTATTCCGGAAGCAGATTACTGGATATTTACTAAAGTTTTAATCAGTCATACATACATCAGTATTCAATGTACGTAGAGATGACTTTTTTGTCAAAAACACTATTATAATAAATAAAATTGTCTACTTTTTCACTACGAAATAATCTAAATTCAAAATATACTGACAAGGATCGTAAAAAGACATATACCTTTTTTCGTTTCGCAAAGCAATTCTTTCTTGTTTCTCAATTTGTTCGTTACAGCCTGCACCGAGTGTTCTGTATCTTCTATTTGTTTCGTAAGTTCTGCTATTAATGATGGGCTAATAGGGTCAGTTGTGCATTCCTGGATGATCTTAGAACAGTCGTCTGTCAGCTTTTCGCTTAACTCTTTCGACAGTGAAGTTAGTGCGTTTTCTAATTCCTTCCGGATGTCTTCGTATTGATCGGCATTTAGCGACGAAGAATAAGTATGGGCGTAAATCTCATCCCCCATACACTTTATAGATTTTAAGTCGTTTTTCTCATCCTCGTTAAGTGACTGTTTAAAAACCGTCAGTAACACCGTTGTAAGCATAGCTAAATCCCATGTTTCTACGTCAGTTCCACCAGCATCTGGAAACAATTTGTCCATCTGTTTCTTTACAAATTTGTGCTTGAATTTTCTTTTGTGTTGTTTTAGAAGTACATCAAGATCTTCCCCGGCCTTTCGCAGTTCTTTGTACAAAGTTTCTTTTGACATTAATCGCCCTCCTTTCAGTAGCAAAATGGAGGCTCTCAGAAAATATTTGTCTTCGTCTTCTGTAATGAGAAAGCTCTAAATCTATATTTCAATAAAATAACGGAAACTTAGTGGCCCCATATAGCTCTTCAAAAAAACGTGAACACAAGGATAAAATGATATTAATTCTACTCTACTGCAGAAAATAATATACTGGATATTTACTAACGTTTTAAGCAGTCATACATACAACGGTAGTCAAGGTACGTAGCTAAGACGGTTCCTGGGTCAGTGATGATTTTTTTGTCAAAAACACAATTATAATAAATACAGTTGCCTACTTTTTCGCTAAGAAATAATCTAAATTCAAAACATACTGACAATTATCATCAAAAGACAGATACCTTTTTTCATTTCTAAAAGAAATTCTTTCTGGCTTCTCAATTTGTTCATTACAGCCTGCAACGAGGGTTCTGTATCTTCTATTTGTTTCGTAAGTTCTGCTATTAATGATGGGCTTATGGGGCCAGTTGTGCATTCCTGAATGATCTTAGAACAGCTGTCTTTCAGCTTTTCGCTTAACCGTTTCGACAGTGAAGTTAGTGCGTTTTCTAATTCCTTCCGAATTTCTTCGTATTGATCGGCATTTAGCGACGAAGAATAAGTATGGGCGTAAATCTCATCCCTCATACACTTTATAGATTTTAAGTCGTTTTTCTCATCGTCGTTAAGTGAGTGTTTAAAAACAGTCAGTAACACCGTTGTAAGCATAGCTAAATCCCATGTTTCTACGTCGGTTACTCCAGCATCTGGAAACAATTTACTCCTCTGTTCCTTTACTAATTTGTGCTTGAATTTCCTTTTGTGTTGTTTTAGAAGTACATCAAGATCTTCCCCGGCCTTTCGTACTTTTTCATTCAAAGTTTCTTGTGACATTAATCGCCCTCCTTTCAGTAGTAAAATGGAGGCTCTCAGATAATATTCGTCTTCCTCGGTAATCATGTTTTCTGTAATGGAAAAGATCTTAATCTATATTTCAACAAAACAACTGAACCTTAGAGGCCTCATATAGCTCGTCTGAAAAACGGAAACACAAGGAAAAAATGATATTAATACTCTTAAGTGAAATAAAAGGCAAAGTCTAGGGATTTATTTGGTCAGGTCGGTATTCTATCCACGTGCCCGGTCTTGTCTTAATATGCTCCATTTGGCTCCATCACAAAAAGCTGGAAAGTCGCTACTTGTATATGACCTTAAATTGTGTCGGTGTGACGTGTAACCCAGCAAAACAAAATGCAACAATATAAAATACACTTAATCCCCCTAAATGCTGTTTCTGTGAAAGCTTATTCGAAGGATCATTTTAACTGGTTTGATTGCATGTAAGTGATTTTTATATACATGCTATAAAAATATAATGTGTTTAAGCTTAATGTTGTTGGACGGTTAAAGCACACATACCTTAATACAAAGTGGATCAAAATAAATACTCAAAACGCCCAAAAGTTTGTTCATATCATTTCCAGAAATAACATTTTATCATTTTTCAAGAAGAACTTATCAATGTATTATTTTCTTCCTAAGTAATCCTTTAAAACATTATTGTAATTCAGTAAAATTTATTCCATACCAAAACAAATGACATAATTCCGTTCTAACCTACGCAAGTGTCGTTTTCAGAAAATGGCGATATAATCTGAAACATGGTACATACTATCAAACGCGTTTTATTTCAATTGTAGCGCAGTCCCGGGTATTGGATGATGATTCATTTAATTTGTGTACAATATGCATGTATTTATCAACCACTTCATAATCCGGTAGCTTATTGCAAGGGTAAAAACTAAGAAAATAGAAATCTAAGAAAAACAGATATAACAGACTTGAAATAATCTAGTCCCAATTCGTGACTCTAGTTAACTCCCCTGACGGTCTGTCCGCAATCGTGCAACATCGGGCATTTCCGTATTCTCCGGTAAATACGCCTCGTGTATAGCTCCAGAATACACCAACGCTATTCGCCTATGTTAAATGCCTGTGTTCGTTCGCGTGAAAGTAACAAATTATATATCCGTTACTTAGATGAATTAAGTTGAATATATCACGTTATTTAATCGATTTTTTTTATTTATACACTTAACATTTGTCAATTTTTGTAGGGATTTTTAAAATATTAGCTCTGACTAGCCAAAGTTTATATAGTCAAAATACATGTATACAAATAACAAAAATGGTGGATGACAGTTTTCTCAAACACGGAAGTAAACTTTGAAAGTTAAAGATACGTTAACTGTATCACCAAATGATTCTTAATAATAGGTAATTGTTCAGATATTGACATGCAGTAAGGCATAATAAAGTGTCTAAGGTTTGACAATGGGCTATTCCAGGTTTGATTTTTAATTCTATTAAATCAGACCCCCACGAAACGAAGAAAATTCTGCCAGAGAAAAGACCAAGGTCCCTACTCGGACTGGAACCCCGGACCTCATGATCCGTAGGCGGGCACTCTAACCTAGTCGCTAAATTGTTAACCCAACAGCAAAGCTGTTGGAAGTGGCCTATAAATCTACTATCACTACACTTCTCCCCCTCTAAACGATCTTACCAGCTCCATGCAAACCCCACGAGTCCTTCAAACACTTCTGATACCATTAAGGTAATCCCTTGGAGAGAAAAGACCAAGGTTCCTACTCGGACTGGAACCCACGGACCTCATGATCCGTAGGCGGGCACTCTCACCACGTTGCTAAATTGTTAAGGACACGTCAAGGCTGCGATAGTTTAGCATTATTACAATACACAATAGGTATTGAAATTGTGTTTCAAATACATGTGCTCATTAGAATGACAAGTTGTTGTATGAGTGGGTGGATGAGTGAAAGACTTTTTGTTAGATATATTTATATAGGTGTGTGTCTCAGTGACTGAATTAAGCAATATGGTTTTGCTTTAATGTTTACCTGACAAATGGTAGAAATAAAATATTGTTCTTGATAATTATGAAGTATGGGTAATCTCTCACATTTACTACTTTCTAATCACATAGTGAGACTAGTAAGACTAAGGAGCAGTTGCCAATCATGCTGACATAAAATAGATTAAAAGGATGTATCTAAAACAAAACAAAAGTGAACACATAAGATATAACTTGCCTATTAATAAGAATGTTATCTTTAGCCCGACTTTTCGAAGAAAAAGTAGAGCTATTGTACTCGCCCCGGCGTCTGCGTCGGCGTCGGCGTCGCCGTTGGTTAAAGTTTTTGATAAAGTCAAATATCTCTGTTACTCTCGAAGCTATTGATTTGAAACTTAAAATAGATATTTACTATCAAAGTCTACACCAGGAGAAACAATCCCCATAACTCTGATTTGAATTTTGACAGAATTATGCCCCTTTTTAAATTAGAATTTTTGGTTAAAGTTTTTGATAAAGTCAAATATCTCTGTTACTATCAAAGCTAATGACTTGAAACTTAAAATAAATACTTATTTACCATCAAAGTCTACACCAGGAGAAATAATCCCCATAACTCTGGTTTGAATTTTGACAGAATTATGCCCCTTTTTAACTTAGAATTTTTTGTTAAATTTTTGATAAAGTCAAATATCTCTGTTACTATTAAAGCTTTTGACTTGAAACTCAAAATAGTTATTTACTATCAAAATCTTCACTAGGAGACACAATTCACATAACTCTGATTTGAAATTTGACAGCATTATGCCCCTTTTTAACTTAGAATTTTTGGTTAAAGTTTTTGATGAAGTCAAATATCTCTGTCACTATCAAAGCTTTTGACTTGAAACTTAAAATACATGTTTATTATCAAAGTCTAGCCCAGGAGAAACAATCCCCATAACTCTGATTTGAATTTTGACAGAATTATGTCTTTGACTTGAAACTCAAAATGGTTATTTACTATCAGTCTACACAAGGAGACACAATTCCCATAACACTGATTTGAATTTTGACAGAGTTATATCCCTTTTTAACTTGGATTTATTTTTACTGGCAAAGCTCTAATTCAGAGTCAAGCACTGAGAAAAGTCGAGCGCGCTGTCTTACGGACAGCTCTTGTTATCCCCCGACGAAAGTCGGAGGGATATAGTTTTGGCGTTGACCGTCCGTCCGTCCGTCCATCCGTCCGTCCGGAGCCATATCTAGGAAATGGTTGGGAATATTTATTTAAAACTTCATATACCTGTTCACCACTATGAGTTCTTGCGGCCCGTCAAGTTTCAGTCAGATTGCCCAAGTAACACCAGAGTTATGGCCCTTAGAAATTTCTAGTGTTAACTATATAGGGTACTATAAATATGGCAATTTCTGCATCATAACTTTTGATATATTTGACCTTGAACTATGAAACTTTAACAGAATTTAGAATACTATAATGTGGTTGTGTACACACAATTTCGTATGGATTTCTTTTGTAACTGCAGAGTTATTGCCCTTTAATTGTCTAAAAATCCACATATTTGTACATAACAAACTTGCCATTTGACAGAATTTCATTAAATTTCTTTCATTCTTCTCTGTGAACATTTATTATAAACATGTGAAGTTGCGCACCCACACCTGGTCGCCCACTTGCCTTGGTCACCCGGGGTGACCCCGCCCCAGGGGTCACTTGATTTTACAAAGGAAAATCTTTAAAAATCTTCTTCTCAAAAACCAGAAGCCCTAGAGCTTAGATATTTGACTTGTAGCATTGCCTAGTAGACCTCTACTAAAGTTATTCAAATCATGACCCCGGGGTCAAAATTGACCCCGCCCCATGGGTCACTTGATTTTACATAGGAAAATCTTCAAAAATTTTCTAAAAATAAACCAGAAGGCCTAGAGCTTAGATATTTCACATGTAGCATTACCTAGTAGACCTCTACAAAATTTGTTCAAATCATGACCCCCGGGGTCAAAATTGACCCCGCTTCAGGGGTCACTTGATTTTACATAGGAAAATCTTCAAAAAATTTCAAAAAATAAACCAGAAGGCCTAGATCTTAGGTATTTGACATGTAGCATTGCCTAATAGACTTCTACAAAATTTGTTCAAATCATGACCCCCAGGGTCAAAATGACCCCGCCCCATGGGGTTACTTCATTGTACATAGAAAAATCTTCAAAATTTTCTAAAAATAAACCAGAAGGCCTAGAGCTTAGGTATTTCACATGTAGCATTGCCTAGTGGACCTCTACAAAATTTGTTCAAATCATGACCCCTGGGGTCAAAATTGACCCCGTCCCAGGGGTCACTTGATTTTACTTAGGAAAATCATTAAAAAATTTCTTAAAATAAACCAGAAGGCCTAGAGCTTAGATATTTCATATGTAGCATTGCCTAGTGGACCTCTACAAAATTTGTTCAAATCATGACCCCTGGGTCAAAATTGACCCCGCTCCAGGGGTCATTTGATTTTACATAGAAAAATCTTCAAAAAATTTCTAAAAAAAAACTAGAAGGCCTAGATCTTAGATATTTGACATGTAGCATTGCCTAGTAGACTTCTACAAAATTTGTTCAAATCGTGACCCCGCCCCATGGGGTTACTTGATTGTACATAGAAAAATCTTCAAAATTTTCTAAAAATAAACCAGAAGGCCTAGAGCTTAGATATTTGACATGTAGCATTGCTTAGTGGACCTCTACAAAACTGGTTCAAATCTTGACCCCGCAGGGTCAAATTGACCCAGCCCCAGGGGTTACTTGATTGTATATAGGGAAATCTTCATAAATTTGCTAAAAATAAACCAGAAGGCCTAGATCTTAGATATTTGATTTGTAACATTTCCTAGTAGACTTCTACAAACTTTGTTCAAATCATGACCCCCGGGGCAAAATAGGGAAATCTTCCAAAAAATTTCTAAAAATCATCAGTTTGGCATTAGAAACATGTAGCTAATATTACTCAGGTGAGCGATCCAGGGTCATCATGACCCTCTTGTTTTTCATTTTTAATTTTCCATCAATATTTATAATCAACATGTGAAATTTTGTTTCCTCTCCAGTTCCCCCGCACCCCCACACCCTTAAAAAATAAATATATATACATATATATATTTCCATTTCTTTTTTTTTTTCTTTTTTTTTTTAAATGTTCAAACCTTCAACATGTTAAGTTGTGACTGCACAAGCCTTGCCCTCAGTCATGTTCAAGATATCTTACCAGTGTTCTCATAAGGACATCTGTTTTTTTAAGTTCAAATGTACATGTTAAACAACAACACCTGTTGCCAAACCACTCAAAGACAATATTTCGTTCCAGTTAAACTTCAAGCTCACATTTCAATTAACTGCATTTAATTTTAAAAGCTAAGCTTATTACAGTAAGCATATCCCATTCAAAATAAATTCTTTAGTCAGGATCAAAGTATCATACATTTATTATGTACTCTTTAATTAAACATTTGTTTTCTGTTAAATTGATTTTGACTAATGAAATTATTTGCTTCTTATTAACATCCTTAACTTTTTGCCGGATATATTTTTTTGCCATTCCTCACCACAAACCCTTTCGGCGGGGGATACCAATTCATCGAATTTGCTTGTTTATATTGAAATCCCCTGTGTGTAAAAAGTTGACAATCCTTTTGTAAATGAACTGATTAGTTACTACTCCCTAGATCAAAGTAAGACAATATGTTAGCTAAAATGTACTACTGACCCTTATTTACATTTATCCTAAAAATACTAAATTCATGTTCTGTTGTACAGTTTCTTTCTCCTTTCAAGTAATATATGAAAGCAGAATTTGGCAGATATATATACAAAGTTTTCATCACTGAAAATTATAATCATTTTCTCAACATCAGACATATATATATTTTGATTAACGAGTGCTTAGCACTAGGACTGCTGGTCCTTGATTTGTTTATGAACAGTTAACCATTTTATTTTATTAATCTTATCTTGTATGCCTAAGGTGGCAGTATTTAACTGTATATAAATACAAGTTCAAACCTGAAACTCAACAGGTAAAATCAGATGTGTGACAAAGAATTGCATGTAGAAATGAATTATAACATTGTATTGTTTGTGAATATTTTAACATCATGACATTACATTTAGATACAAGTTATAACTTTAATTAATATTTATAACAGAAAATACAGCACAAGTGAAGTCCCACAATACTATAATCTTCTGTAGTCAGAAAAGGCCATTTATTTATAGTCAGACCTCTTTGGTCTTGTAGTGCTGGGCGCATATTACTTTAAGCTGATTGATATTTTTCAACCATTAAATATATCTTCACTTACTTTTCAATGTATTGTGACCCCGAAACGTTTGTGGTCAGTTTTCAATAATTTATAATAAATGTTTTAATCTACTGTCTGCATGGGAAAGTGAACATTACACTGCTGTTAACACAAACTTAATTTAGTACAAAAACTGCTAGACAGTACTTGTCTTATGACTTTGATTTACCTAGAGAAAAAGCTGTATTTCATTAGATAAAATACATTTGTTGTTGTTTTTGTATCTTTGCCTAGGTTACAACAGTCATGAAAAAGAAATTAACTAAACAGGAATCAACTATTCATCAATAATCAATACAAAAAACATCTGTAACACACTACCTAAGTAGTTTTGATACTTTTTCGGCGAACACCGTCTAAATTAGTTTTCGTTACCTATGCCACGTGACTTCAGTTTGCAAATCAAACTACTTGATAACGCATTATAGATAATTTATCAAAATGGAAGATTTATGCAACAGTCTGTCTGATTGGACGAGAGTGTCAATTTCTTTCACTCTGTTGATTATGCTACGCTGAGTGAAATGTAGACAAAGCGTTTATCCTAAACGACGATGTTCACAGTTTTAAAGCTAATTTTGGCTCAGTATATTTAGCAAGAATATTGATATATCTCAAAATGATAAGTAAGTTTAATAAATATGATAAAAACCTGTTCAAATACCAACATATATCAAATTAAAGAAAGAGCTGAATACGGTCTGCGTATCACATGAATAAGGGTGTGATAAGAGTCTTTTATGTAGAGAAGTGCTTTTTAAACGATTTTCCTTGTTACAATTGTCGTCTGTATATGAAAAGGTTTCTTGATTTTGTGACTTATTCAGATTGCATATTAAAATGAGTACTTGTTTGCTTTGATATATTTGTTATAAATTATTTAACTGATTTATTATATATGAATATTTTTTTTTAGTATGGTATGCAAATATTGAACTCAGTTGAAATCTGTTTCATTATATATATGCTATATAATGACTGAATCTCATTACACTGAAATAAAGGTACGCTGCATACAGTTTATCTATGTGATATGACTACGGTCAAACTTTGCTTATGAAACAGAAGTATTGAAATAATTACAATTGTATGTTTTGCTTGACCTTCACTTTTTTAGGTGTGACGTCATTGTCCAAAGATTCATGAATGGCGAATATGCATTTGTTAAAGCGGGATCAGTTGGCCTATTTTAGAAATAAATAAAAATAATAAATAAAAAAATCATTTAATTGATTTTTTCTCATGTATTCTAATCAAACTTGATTTGTAGCATCTTTATTAGGCCCGCAGCCGACTTTGTTCAGCTGGGACATTTGACCCATTTTAGGGGCTGCTAGAGCTAAAACTAGAAATGCCTTTATACAGCGTCTCATGAACAGCTTGGTGGATCTTTGTCATACTTGGTCTGGAGCATCATTATATTCCAAATTTATTTATATAGGAACTTGGGCCCTATTAGGGACCACTATAGCTAAAAGTAGATAAGCCTTTCTTCGCATTAACCACTAAAATGTAATGGATTTTTATCAAACTCGATGTGTAACAATACCGTAAGGTCTCCTGCTATTTTGTTACAAATGGGGATAGGGACCAATTTAGCTAAAAATATAAACACGTTTGATGACCTCTTCTCATGAACCGCTTCATGAATCTTCATCAAACTACTGCTGTAATTATTCGTCTAAGGATAAACGAAACAAAATTGCAATCCTACGAAACGTTTGCGAAAAATTAAAAGAGAACCATTTAAATTGTTAAAGTGCGGTGTTTAGTTTTGCAATTTGAAAAATGTTAGATGAAAGATGAATGTTAGATGAAAAATTCATAAACTTCTTTCCTTATTACAATTCGCCGACCATCATTTTTAAAGATATATTACATGTAAAATGCAGCAATACATGAAATGTTTGTTAGTTAGTAGAAAGCTATCTGAGCCGCGCCATGAGAAAATCAACATTGTGGCTTTGCGACCAGCATGGATCAAGACCAGCCTGCGCATCCGCGCAGTCTGGTCAGGATCCATGCTGTTCGCTAACAGTTTCTCTAGTTGCAATAGACTTTGAAAGCGAACATCATGGATCCTTGATCCATGCTGGTCACAAAGCGACTATGTTGGTTTTCTCATGGCACGGCTCATTTCATTTCCTAATCTTAATTCAAATAGACAGTTCTGTTCACAGGAAATGTTATGATACCAGAGTGGTCAATTATATTGTAATGTTTAGATAGTGTTGTTGATTTAATGTAGTTATTCCATAATATTGCAAATCTATATGACTTAAAGATCTCCTAGCTTGCTTTGAAATTGAAAATTCCAATATTTTTTTCCAATGTGGACAGTCTGTGTCAGGTAGCTCAATTGGTTAGAGCACAAGTACAATGTTATGGGGAGGTTTCAGCTTCAAATCCTGATCTGGCACTTTTCCTCACATTTATAAACTCAAAAATGTATTGACAAATATTAAAATATATATATTGCTCCTTCAGTTTTATATTTTCCATAGGGGAGCATGGTTTAGAAAGTGTTTCAAGCATCTTGGAGAGCTGAAGTGAGCAACTTTTATCAGGGAGGCTTATTACACACTGAAAAGCCAGTGATAACTAGAGGCCATTCTTCATGTTGAAATCCTCTACAAGCATGTATTCGTTTTTGATTTATTTTGACCCCATATTAACATTAATTCTTTGAATAGTCAAGTGTGCTGTCAACAGATAGCTGTTGTTGAATATTCATTTTCTTAAAAAGTCATAATCTAAACAAGTCTGACATTTTTCAATAAAGCTTTTATGGCATTTAAAGAGAATTCCTATAGTTTTTTTCCTTTCATAGAATTTTTTTAAATTCACATATATGATAGGAAAATTTGTGCTGAAAACAATGAACAAATAAAAACAAAAGGTCACAAGGCTCGTTTTTGTGAAAAATTGTTTTGACCCACTGTTGCTGAAACTGCCAGCGATCTTTCAACATTTTCATAATTTTCTGCTTTTTTATAAACACCAACCAAAATATACATCAAGACAGCACAATACGGTTGTTTTCTTTTTACATATTTTATTATATACTTATTTGATATCATAGTCATATTTGTAATACTCTATCCTTACCATAATGGGTACAAATGAAAAAAAATATTGTTTCATATTTACTTTTGTTAACTTTTTTCTATGAAAAATACCCATAGTGAAGAATTTTTTTTTTAATTTTGAAAAAACTCTTTCATAGTGAGCATAAAAATGGCTAAAAAAGTATTGGTCACCAGGCTAAATTTTATGTTAAGACCGCTAGAATACAACACCTGCTCGGACGGAAATGGCGTGAACCTGGCCAAATTGATTACATGTATGTCTGCTAAAATTAAAAAAAAAGTTTTAAAAATTCTTAATTCTTTCTATAATTGAATACTAAATAATCTGAAAGGTGATATTGTCTTATCAGTACTAAGTCAATTATCTTACATTATATGAACAACACTCTCTTTGTACTAAAATGCGATGTGATAACACAAACACAAAAATAGCAAGATACCTGTCAGGCATGGTATTTGTCAATACAACATAAACCAGTATCAACATTTGATTACTGATAAAACTTATCAAAAACGTTATTTCATTCAAGATTCCTCATATTTAAGATTGTCTGTGACATGTTTCAACAAATGTTGACTTCACTTCAGTTTTCCATAGAAAGTGTCGGCTGCGCAGAAAGATGAGCATAAAAAACTATAGGAATTCCCTTTAAGCCTAATGTCTTATAGTTAATATCTTTGCTTAGGCTCTT
The DNA here is from genome assembly GCF_021730395.1 of Mercenaria mercenaria. Taxonomy (NCBI): domain Eukaryota; kingdom Metazoa; phylum Mollusca; class Bivalvia; order Venerida; family Veneridae; genus Mercenaria; species Mercenaria mercenaria. Next base: position 62,474 of record NW_026462608.1, read on the forward strand.
TAAGTTTTCAAAGGTATTTATTTCATAATAAAAATTGATAGATCTATCTTTAGTTAATGACTTGAACTATTTCTTTTATCACCAAGGACTTCCAATTTTTGTATACATAATCAGATCGTGTGTTGTTTGAAAATTATGAAAAATAACACAATAAATTAATACTTTGAACAAACAGTCTTAGTCTTACTTAGAGTGCAAAGTACTAAAAAGTCATATACATATGAATCTGATGTTAAAATATAGTAAAAAGAAAGAGATGTGTAAATTAGGTTACATTTACTTGGAGCTCTTTGTGATTAATTCTGTTTTAATAATTTACAAGGAAATTTTGTATTTTAAACTGAATAAATTAACAATTCTATTGGAATGGTAAAACTCACAATGAAAAGTTCAGAAAACCATTAACAGGAGATGTGTGTGTTTTAATGAAAACAAACACATCAGTTCTAAGCATTGTTGCCAATCAATGACAATTAAAAGAAAGTATGCAACTGAAACACTAACATCCAGCATCTTCTGAGACAAACTATTACCTATTCACAATTCATGGTGTATATATTAACTGATTTAAATGATTTTAAAGTTTATTTATCCACCTCAATTTTCTCAGGTAATTGAATTCCCCAGAATAAGTTGCCATGGCCATCTGCAAGCAATTTGTCACTGGTTACAAATCACAATAACTTCTCTGTCTGGTGTCATAGGTTATCCTCAAGTGATCTAATCAATGTAAGACTAGTATAACTCACAGCCTAATAATGATTAATTAAAAATTCCCTTTTAATCAAATGATGATAACCTGTGATGAATCATACAATATATCCTTTAATATACATGTATCAATCAGAATGGTCGATCCAGCAGTTCAAAGAAATAAATTCAATAACTATCAGTTGATTTCAGATGATTTATTGTGTACATCTCCCTCTATGTTCAATCAAATTGTTCCAAGAAGGAAATAAAATGAAATGGAAACACTGACGCTTATCAAATTTAAAATATAATTATCAATAAGTAGAAGTACGTTATTGCATAGAGGCTGCCATTTTAAAGTCATGTGACTGAAAGTAGTCCAATATGGCGCCTTATTATTTCAGGGGTCTATTGCGTAGCATAAAGGCCGAGGTGATCAGATTGGGTCTGTCCACAGAGTCACAAGCAGCCACTACTAAAAATTGGTGTAATTCAAGTACTTCAGTCTTTTAGACATGATTGCAAGCATAATGATGACTTAATGACGAAAAGAAAAATATTTCAAATAGCAAATTTATTCTTGTGTTTGTCTTGTAAAATACACAATATGTCAGGTTATGAGCACTTCGTAGTTCCTGAAAAAAGTCACCCACTGGCCTACGTTATCGATTTGTTTTTCGCCACTGGTGACGTCACAGCTTTATTACGTCACTATTGGCGCATTTCATTCATAGTCAGGTACCGGAACCGGATGAGCACAACGTCTCAGGCTAATTCTAAATGTATTAGCGCAATATATAGAGGATATTTGTTTGTTTTGAGTGAATATGGTATATATCTCACTGAGAAGTGAGAAAATTTCAAATGTGAAAATTTTCTCACTTCGAGGTGAGATATATTCCATATTCACGAAAAACAAACAAATTTTCTTTTTATTTTATGCTCAATTACGTTGTGAAATGCATTTTGCAACTGTTTTAATCTCAGCGCGGGAAACAGACGCGCGTAAACAGACATGACGTCAGACGTGCTGTGACGTTATAAAAACGCATGCAATATAAAGTTCCATTTTGTTTTATATTTTGCTGCATAACGGTATGGAATTCTCTTTAAGTAAAATAATTTGAATCGAGAAATATATTATAAAGAGCAAAGTGCGACTATAATTTTCATCCTGTTTTAAGCAAATAATTTAAAATTCATACACAATGTATGAGGGGGCGGAGCTCATATGTCTCACAGTGAGAAAACATAGATTTCATATTTTCACAGTGTGAGCGATGAGATATGAAAATATTTAACTGATAGAATACAGTATTTCATTAGTTAGCATAAAATAACATTTGTATATTTACCTCGGTCTAAAATTGAATTATGAAATTTGAAGACAAAACAAATATTGAGAGAGAACTATTCACATATATTCTCATGTGCTTGTTCCTTCACAAACACCCGGAATAAACTTTGGTGAACAAATCGCGTACGACTTCACACTGTGCTAAATGCTGTACGTTCAGGCCTCAGCAAATTAAAAAGTTGTTCATCGGATTTGCCGCTCGTATATTTTCAGAAACACCAAAATAATAATTTTTTTTGTTTTTGGCTTGCGCTCGTCCCAATTGAAAAAAAATCAATCCAAAATTTGTTGGTGCGCTACTTTTTACGGACGTTAAAGTATATAAATGCTTATAATTCGAGTCCCAGATTGTTCTCAAATGGATTTTAATCAAAATAAATACATACTACGCATCGTCTATAATTAATCATAACACTTATATTTAGTTGCATTAAAGTTATTTCCCCTTTATGCAGTTACGCCATTTTCTTCAAATGTTTACCAAATTACATGCTACAAAAATCGATTTATTTCATTGAAAACTGGATGAAGAAAAACATACTAATTTATTTGATAACATCAATCTACATTATTTTGGTAAGGGTAAATACTTATTGATGCATGTCACGTATCTGTTTTCTGTTTTTTTCCTGTCCAAATGATCAGCATTTGCATACGAAAGTTGGTGGGGTAAGGAATTTACATTACGAGTTGTTTTCAGAACAGTTTCGATTTTCAAATTTTCAAATCATTCAGTAGACTAATGTTTATGCACGTTAATCTCCATTTCAGACTTTAATTGAGACTTTGTTTCAACAAATTTAATATGTTATGGAAGTTCAAAGTTAGAAAAAGAGCTGTACATAAGACATCATGCTCGACTTTTCTGAATCAGAGCTTTACCAGTAAAAGGGGCATAATAGTCAGAAGCTATTAAAGTACAGAGCTATTGGTCATTATATAAAACTTAATTAAAAATATTCTATGTTAAAAAGGGGCATAACTCTGTCTAGATTCAGACTTAAGAGTATTGTTTCTCCTGGTGTAGACTTTGACAGTAAACAACTGTTCTAAGTTTCAAATCAGAAGCTTTAATAGATCTAGTAACACTCACATAGATATTTGATGTATCAAAAACTTTGTAAAGTCAGCTAAGAATGCTACATTTTCATAGCAGTAAATATACAAGTCACATAATTATGTATGTGATAAATATGGTATAAGGTTGTTTATTACATATTTTCTAACAGCATTTTCAAAAGCATGCATTATTTGATTACAGTGTACTGTATGACAATGTTATTACCTTTTTTCATGAGATCGCTTTGTTGTGCGTCTGCAGGTCAGATTTTCTCAATCCCTGGGGACTTACTTTTTAATTTAAAAGGGCTATACATTCTATTTTAAGGTTTTTATTAGTCAGTCGAGAGCCAAATGAAGACAAATATATTTCTTCGCTCTTCGCTCGCTCCTGATTTTCTCAAAAACCAAAAAAAATATTTAAATTATTTTTTCGCTCGCCGCCTCAAATTTTTCAGAAAAAAAATCCAATGAACAACTTATCAATTTGGTGTGGCCTCATGCATGTATATTTGTTAGCTGTTTTTCTATAGTTTTTTATGCAGAATATGACAAATAACACTTCTGTTCACGAGATAAATGTATTACCTACAGTAAATTAAATATTTCTATCGTTGTTCATACTGTGAAGCTTATAATTTATGTTCATATTTTAATCAATAATGATTACGCCTGTGTTCGGACGCGGCTGAGTTGGACGTAATATCATACTGAAATGAAATGAAAGTGATAATTACGCCATGAGTTGGACTAGAAATAATCTAATTAATAATTAAAATATTACATTGCGCATGCTCGTTTTATTTTAGGTTGTGTTAGAGCCTAATCAATAATTCAATACTATAAACTATTTCATTTTGAACGATTGATTGATTGTCTTTCATGTTTGGGTTTACGTCACACCAACACGATTATTGGTCATATGGCAACTTTTCAAACTTTTCAAAAGAAGACCCATCACGGACGAGCGCATAGAAAGAACAGGCCAGCTGGAAGCCTTCCTCACATGCAAGAATTCTACACCCTAAGCAAGGTTCCGAGCTCCTGTAAGGGAGTGGGAAGCTTTTGAAGTTAATCGAAGTCAGCGGACTTAACCACTCGGACACGGATGCCCCTTGATTGATTAGTTGATAGATTAATTGTTTGACTGATCGGTTAATTATGGTTTCATCGACGTTCAGAATTATAAATAGTATAACAGAATTAATCATTTTGTAGCAGAATTCTATATGCACCCACCTGGCCATTCATTTTAACTGTGTAGCTGCAACGGATCCGAGTGGTCTTAATTTCCGAACGTTATCTGAAAAAATACAAAATAATGATATTCAGTATATAGAGGATATTTCTTTGTTTCAGTATAAGATCGAAATATATTTCACCGAGTGAACACTATAATGCAATATTTTCACGAGTGGCGCAGACACGAGTGTAAATGTAAATTATGGTGTTCACGAGTGAAATATATTTCGATCGTACACTCAAACAATCAAATTTTCTATTTATTTTATGCATTTTTAATGTTTTAAACCAAATTTTTTACAGTTTATCCGCGCAACGTCACGTGCATCGCATCATAACATCATTTAATGTTGTGACGTCAGGATGCTTTGTAGACAAAAACTATAAGTAGTTATATTACGTTTCCTGATTTCTTACATTTCATTATCATAAAATGTAAATATTTATTATCCTTTTATTATTTTTATACATCTTTACCTTTACTGAAGAATATTTTGCAAGGAAATTCCTATCATTTATAATTCATATCATTTTGCATTCAAATGTAGTTCCATACCAGTGAAAAATAAAATAAAAATGATATTTTCACTGTTTGAAACAGTGAAAATATCTTTTTTTTTTCACTGATAATTTTCAGTATGTCACAGAAGAGTATAAAATAAGAAATAAAGATTAATAGAAAAGTTGGTATTTCTAATCAGGTCAACAGTATTGTAACGTATCTGTTTGTATTGTGCTCATGGTAATTTGTTACTTTACCTTGGTTTTACATTATGTTTGCCTACTTTGTTTTTGTGCGAGAGGTCATTCTGGAGAAATGATACAGATTTTTGTGGTATACACTGTTCTGATATCGGTTTAAGGTTCATCAAATGTGTTTGGATACCACCCCTCAGGTGAATTTTGATTTTGGAAATTTATACCTCAAAGACCGTTACTATTTATTATAAATACATTGAATTGTTCGGAGGAAGTAGGGAATACATTATACAAAGGTAAGCTTCTTTGAGAATAAATATATTTTGTCTAAAATTACACGTACTTCGATTGTCACTGTTCTATTTTGAAGAAAATATCAAACTTCTTTTAAAAAATGTTTTTTTCTTTAAATATGTTTTGTTTATCTAGGTTAACTCCTAGTATTGAAATACGGTTAACTTACATATTTTCTTAAATAGAGGATAATTTTGTCATTTTGACAGCTCTACTTTCACTTTCGTTTTGCAATTTTTGTAATGTTTTAAAATGTACATGTATTGTAACAATTTTAACACTGGGAGTACCTGGAGAAATATGTTAGGCACACAATAAGTATAGACATAATGTCAATATATTTTTGAAAAAGAAGTTTGATATTTTTTACAAAACAGAATGTGGACGAGCATTTGTACATGTGATACAAGAAAAAAAATATTATACTGAACAAAACAACCTCTCTTGAAAGACACTTCTACTCTTTCTGAACAGTTTGGTATACAATGTATGAAAAACAAAGGCTTATATGAGGCCTTAAAACATGAAACGAAAATTCACCCGAAGGGCAGTCTCAAAACACTTTACTCGAACCTTAAGGCCTATGCTATTTTGACAATGTAAAATTCCTATATAAAACTGAGATTGTCGTAACAACGCGAGAAATGCACGGGGATAAAAAAGAAACTAATAATGATACAAAAATGTATCTCCGAATAAATTATAAAGTATCAATGACACTTAAAAACATGTCCCAACAGTGCACTAGAAGAAAATGCATAGAAATTTTCGGGGTAAGTATTTGCTACCGTAAGTCTCTCATATATATACAATATATATATTATTCAATCAAGGATATGTCAGTGTAAATGAGCTGAGCGTTAGTTTTCTAAGAAAACGTCGTTAAACTGTGTTACACGAATCACACGTGCACCGCTCTTTTACAAAAATATGTCCGCCATGTTTTCTTCAGTGAACGAAATAAAAGAAGTATTTTACCTTAGAGTTCCTTATTGTAGAGTACGATTGACTTTCTAATCTAAATAAAGCATCACTTTTTCATAACATCCCACTGTCCGATCTTTCTGATCACTTAACGATCACTCACAATTACAAAATAAAACCAACGTGTCATCAAAATTATCACTTTACACGGCTTCATGGACATCACGTCCTACTAACATTAAATTTGTAATCATGCGCCAACCAAACAAATGATGAAAGATCGAGACTTTTTCAAAGATATGTTTTATTTCCTGTAATTTTCTGATATTCTTACCTTTAAACAACCGGATTGTATGCACAGAAATAACGAAAGATTTATGCAATATAGCTTTTAGTTTAAATTTTGGACCTATCTTTTTCAAGCCCAACAACAGACATGTCTATGTCACACACCCGGCCTGTCCTCGTAATCAGTGTCAAAGGTTACTAGAACATAAATACAATAAATAAACAAACGCTTACTATGTTCTTGTAAGTCCTGTAAGATGAAACGGCTCGTGTTTATACATTCATATATATTCCGTATCGGGAACATTGACAATCACAAGTTGATCCTTACCACGAACATGAAAACAGTTACTTTTATGCCTTTGTTTACATTTCAAACATGACGATTCACATATACAGTTCGTTTTTGTAAACATCAAGTTTGTAAACATTAATGATTGCGTTTTGTAACCTTAACTCCGGCTTCCATATTTTAGTGTTTCTAGTATGTGAAAAACATGAGCTCAAGCTAAAACAAAACATAATCAAAAATTAGAAAGGTCATTTTGTAAGTAGAGAATTTTTGGTTTGAAAACGTGGAAACACGTATGACCTAGTAATCGAACTGTACGTTCAAGAATGTAAATTTCGTGCTTTCCGACCAACATGGTGTGTACACTTTTGTAATTAAAAGTATGGTGTATTCGGCAAGCCATTTGTAATTACCGACGTGGTAAATGTCATTGAGAGTATCAGTTATGTTCACGAAATTTAATTGAATATTTATGTTATATACTTGCAAAAGAAAAACTTGATGGTCATGGTCGCTGGCTTCGAATTCCTCGCCCATCACAGAAGTGGGATCAAAAACTCACTTGAGGTGTAAAACTTTTCACGTAAGGAAGCCATCCAACAGAGGTTAGTGTCTCGATCTAGGTACTAGTATGAGCCCCAAAAATGTCTGGAGGGACACTTGGAGCCTTTCCCCACCAACAAAACCTGATAAAAGTTAATTGTGTCGTTTCGGTGTTACTCTCAATCAAACAAAATAAACATTGTTCCCGTTTTTGTTTGTTTGTTTATATTTGTATATAAATGAATATGCAAAACGGGTTTGTTTGTTTCTGTGTAACGTCAAAATATAATATTACAATTATAGATCAACATTGAACGCCACATGCATTATATTTTCACGAGCGTTTACGTAATGCTTTAATCTCACATGTAAAACAAACATATTCCTCATTTATAAAAGGTAAAGGTAAATATATATGTATATGTTTGTGTACTCGTGGAATGAAATGTTAAGTGTAAAAAGTATATATTCACAGTGCAAATCATCCATGCTAAATAATACGTACGATATGATTGTTTTCTCACTGTCTAGTATGTCCGAAATGATCTATTCGATTTTTATCACAGGGTTCTAGTTTATTTTTCACCTTAAATTAAAGCAAACGTGTTCAATATAATTTTAAACTTAAACTTTGAAACTAGTAGGTTGTAGCATTCGCTAGGTCAAGGGTATTTTATTGCCTTCTGAAGTCAGTCATTATCTATTGTAAAAAACATTTTTTTAACCAAAGTGGAAAATTTCAGGTACTTGAAAATGCAGCTTTCTAAAAGGTCAGTTAGAATTCTCGATGTCATTTGTCAGACATACCTTGTAAATAAATAATATGATTACAAAATTAATAAAGCTATTTCTTTGGTTGCACTTTGCGGACTTATGATAAAGGTATTATCTGAGCAGTAGACTCCCTGTAAATGAGCACTACGTAAGCGCTCAGGCTCTTCTCGCACACCATACCTATAGTTCGGACTTCTTTCATGTGTAAAGGCATGTGCACAAAAATGACAAATTTTGCCAACACCTGGTAAATTGTAATGTGTTTTTCAGAAAAGTAATAATGGAAATAGAAAAATAGCTCTCAGCTCATTTACACGGATAGTTTAGCTTTATTATGTATGTTATAGTTTTTCGCAGTTATGCACGACGACATAGAATACTTACTCCGAAAATTGGGACACGAACATACTGATAACTTTTCCCACTTTATTTTTTTTGATTAAAGTAAGAGTTCAGCATTTCATGGTTTTGATGTATTGTCACATTGGAATAAAGTTTGTTTTACAGTAACTTCTGAATTCCTCAGAAATAATAGCATGTACCCCACCCACCTAATACATAATTTCAAAATAGCATAGACCTTAATCTTATTTGTTACATCTTAGTTTATACATCAACGTCGGTGTGAAACAGTTGCTCCAAATAGACAAGAGTTGCGTCTCATCACAGACCTTCGTAATGACATTATCAAACTTCCATCTTTCGAAGCGAGATTTCTTAAGTGGGATGTGATTAAGATAGTAGAAGTTACAATGGTAACGCATATTTTGAGAAAGGAATTTTTCCCGGACTCCACAAATAGCTACTTTAAATGTTGGCAAAAGATGGAAGAGTTCTATAGTTGAGTCTGAGGATTCTGTGAAGTGAATAAGTTGGGAAACTATTTGTGATAAACTATCATCATATGAGCCGTGCCATGAGAAAACCAACATAGTGGCTTTGCGACCAGCATG
>NW_026462609.1:0-67062 GCF_021730395.1 Mercenaria mercenaria
GATCCTTATCTTTTAAAAAATAATTTATTTGAATGGGACTGTGGTTGTCTATTAACTGAAGAAGAAAATGCCGAAAGGTTATGTGATTGTCCCAGACCAAATAATTATCGAAACAATCCTAAAAATGTTATTGCAACCGATTATGATACTAATGAAGAGAAAACATATAAAAGCTCTTACAAAGCATCCAAAGAACTTGGTATTAATGCTGGGTTAATAAAAATGTGTTGTGAAGGGACAAACCGAGTAAAATGTGGAATATCAAAAGTTAATGGAAAAAGATATAAATTTAAATATTAATTTTATTTCATTTTGCTTGAAGATTTTTTCTAAATATAATATATAGATGGCTGTCAGAGAAATTGAGAGATCTTTAAATCAATATATTAAGAAATTTGAAATTAAAATTGAATATAGACAAGATCCAAAGAATCAATTATATTTAACTATAAACGACTCTTATGAAATACTTAAATCTGAACTTAAAACTTTAAAAGGTATAAAAATAAATATTGTACTAAAAATAACTTTTGTAAAAATGAGTAAAACAGATACAATATATAAATCAGCTTATTTTCAATCAAAGGCTTTAGAAATTATTAACACAAACGAAATAAAAAACACTTTACGTCAAGCTTTTGATGAAATAATAAATAGAATTGGTAATTGGATTTCAGAAGGAAGCAGCTGGAGAATAGAGTCAGTTGATGCTCATTATATAAATAGATATAAATATACACCACTGGCTGCTTCAAGCTATTCAGAGTTACCAAAATCATTACAAAATCCGAAGAAAGGATTAATAAATATAAAGAATGATGATAATGAATGTTTTAGATGGTGTCATTTAGCTTAAAAATTTCCTGTTAAAAAAAAAACCCTCAAGAAGTTTCAAAATATAAAAAACATATAAACGATCTTGATTATATTGGAATTAAATTTCCTGTTACATTAAATCAAATACCTAAAATAGAAGTTTTAAATGAAATATCATTTAATATATTTGGTTATGAAGAACCTACGGGAATTTATCCATTGTACATATCAAAATATCAATATTTCGAAAGGTGTGACATGTTGCTAATTAATAATAACGAAATAACAAATTATGTTTGGATAAAAGACTTTAATAGATTAATGTTTAAAAAAGCAAAATGTAAAAATAAAAAACATTTTTGCAAATCATGCTTAAAAAATTTTTCACAAGAAAGAATATGAAATGCACACATACCATACTGTTTAGCTATTAATGGTACCCAAGGCGTAATAATGCCAAAAGAGGGAAGTAAAGTACAATTTAAAAATTATCATAAGGGTTTAGCAGTACCTTTTGTAATTTATGCTGACTTTGAATCAATAACTAAGAAAGTTTTAACTGCTTTACCATCACCTGAATCTTCATTTACTGAACCATATCAAAATCATATAGATTGTGGTTACGGTTATAAAGTTGTTTGTTGTTATGATAACAGTTATACTAAACCAACCCAGATTTACAGAGGCCCCGGCGCCGTCTACAAATTTATTGAGAAAATGCTTGAGGAAGAGGAATATTGTAAAGAAATATTTAAAGAGCACTTTAACAAAGAACTAAGAATGTCTAAAAAAGACGAAATTGAATTTAAAAAACAAAAGTTTTGTCATATCTGTGAAAAAGAATATATAGAAGATTCAATCAAAGTACGTGATCACTGTCATATAACAGGAAAATTCAGTGGAAGTGCTCACTCAGAATGTAATATTAATTTTAGACTAACACACAAAATTCCTGTTATTTTTCATAATTTAAGAGGTTATGACGGTCATTTTATTATGCAACAAATTGGAAAATTCAAAAAAGAAATTAATGTTATTCCTAACAATATGGAAAGATATATGGCATTTATGATTTCCGACTTTGTCTTTATTGATTCATTCCAATTTATGTCTCAATCATTGGATAACTTAGTAAAAAATATTCCAGAATTTAAATACACTTCAACTGAATTTAATTGTGAAAGTGTTGAATTATTAAAAACAAAAGGTGTTTATCCATATGATTACATGGATTCATTTAAAAAATTCAAAGAAACAAAATTACCTCCAAAAGAAGAGTTTTATTCAATTTTAAACGAAACACACATATCTTATGAAGAATATGAACATTCCAAAATGTTTGGAATAAATTTAAAATTAAAACAATGGGAGAATATCATGATCTATATTTAAAAACTGACGTTTTACTTTTAGCTGATACATTCGAAAATTTTAGAAAACTATGTTTAGAGTACTACAAATTAGATCCTCGCCATTATTTTAGTAGTCCTGGTTTAGCTTGGGATGCAATGTTAAAAATGACTCGAATTAAGTTAGATTTAATAACTGATATTGAAATGTATCTTTTTATTGAAAAGGGACTGAGAGGAGGAATAAGCTATATTTCAAACAGACATAGTAAAGTAAACAATAAATATATGAAAAATTATGATCCTGGATTAGAATCTAAATACATTATGTACCTCGACGCCAATAATCTTTACAGTTGGGCCATGTGTCAACCTTTACCCTCTGGAAACTTCAAATTTATATCCGAAAAACAATTTAAGAAATTAATTGCAAAAGGTAAAGCTAACTTTATAGTTGAATGTGATCTTGAATATCCAAAAGAATTACATGCTGTTCACAATGATTACCCTTTGGCTCCTGAAAAAATCAAAATACCAGAAGAATGGCTTTCAAATTATAGTAAAAATATTAAAAAAGAATTTGAAATAGGAAAAAGTAATGTAAAAAAATTAGTTCCAACTTTAATGAAAAAACAAAATTATGTTGTTCATTTTAAAAATCTTGAACTATATACACAATTAGGATTAAAAGTAACAAAAATACAAAGAATATCAACTTTTGATGAAAGTCCTTGGTTAAAAATGTATATTGATTTTAATACTCAAAAAAGATCTAAAGCAAAACATTCATTTGAAAAAGACTTTTTTAAGTTGATGAACAACTCTGTATTCGGTAAGACGATGGAGAATTTATGCAAGAGGGTTAATATTAAATTAACTCATGATGAAAACCTTTTATTGAAATATATAGCAAAACCTTTATTTGTTAGTTCAACGATGTTTAACAAGAATGTGTTTGGTATTCATAGAATTAAAGAACGTTTGTTATTAAACAGACCTTGTTATGTTGGAATGTTCATTCTAGATTTATCAAAATATTTAATGTATGATTTTCATTATAATTATATTAAGGAAAAGTATAAAGATAACTGTAAATTAATATTCACTGACACTGATTCATTATGTTATAAAATAAAAACCAAAGATGCATATGAGGATTTTTATAAGGACAAAGATTTATTTGATAATAGTGATTACGATAGTAATTCAAAATTTTATTTCGACAATAATAAGAAAGTAATTGGAAAATTTAAAGATGAAGCTGCCGGTATTCCAATCGTTGAATTTGTTGGATTAAGAAGTAAAATGTATTCATATTTATTACAAAATTCGCCTGGGAAGGAAAACCAGGAGATTAAAAAATGTAAAGGAATTAAAAAACATGTTGTAAAGAAAACAATAGTTCATAAAACTTACAAAGATACTTTGTTTAATTAAACCCGAAGTAATCACACCTTTATAGTTATTCGTTCTGATAAGAATAATCTTTCCAGTTATGTTATAAATAAAACATCTTTATCATGTTATGACGATAAAAGATATATTCTTGATAATGGTATTGATACATTAGCTTATTCTTAAATTACAGAAACATAAATTGTTAACTGAATATTTTTAACATTTAAAGAATCAATATAAATTACATCATTTGTTTGAAATTGATTTGCATAATTAATAGAAATAGATTCATTTTTTCTGTTATTTTTTACATTATAACTTTGAAGAATTTTATTTTCTTTGTTTTTTAGTTGTAATTTAGCTTCTCCTTTATCTAATTTAATTGCATCAACAAGAATAATTAAAATGGAATCCTGCTTGATTCTTACATTATTACCATTTTGAACTAAACCAGGACTAGCATTTACAACTTTCCATTGAAATAATCCACTATCGGTATCTTCGGTATAACATGTTAAAAACTTTGTACAGCTGCCTTTTCCAATTCAGATTTATGTTCTGCAAATTTATTTGAAAATGTATCGAGTAAATCTTGATTCCCTTTTACCATTTCAGTATTTAGTTTATTTAGTTCTGTTCTGATTTCTAACTTATACATATTTTGTAACTTTTTCTCAGCTTCAATAATCTTGTCTTTTAGTTCTTCGTGTTTAATCATACTATCTTTTAATTCTTGAACTTGATTGTATAACTTTTCAAAATTGGTTCTAAATACTTCTTTTATGTTTTCATCTGTCAAATCAGATTTCTCTTCATGTTCTTTAATAGAATCAACCATAGCTTTCATTTCTTCTTCAATTTTGCCTTGTAATTGAATTATTAATAATTCACTCTTTTTAAAATCTTTTGTCAATTCTTCAATATTCTTTACTTCTGCTTCTAGTGTCTGTTTTATACTTTTGATATCTTCAAGATTATAGTCATCTATTACACCTTGAACTTTTTTATACATAAACCGTCTTGAAACTGCATCGTTGGGTTTATCTGGATTTCCTAGGTTTATAAGGTAATTACCTCCCATATCTAATGCTCTGTTCATTGTGTTACCAAGTTCCTTATTTCTGTGAAGATACGATTCCGGTTCTTTTTTAAGTTTTTGAATTGTTTTTAGTAGCATAATCACTTAAATCAATATCAAATTTAACTTAACTTATACTGTCAGGTTCACTTATTTGTTTTACATCATTAAAAACTCCCATTATATAATTATTATATAATTCCTGTAAATTTTTTTTTAAAATCTTCCTTGGTTTGTCAACATATAGAAATCATATTTTTGTTTTGTTGCATTAGCAAAAGAGTTAGAGTTAATATTTTGTTCATTACAAATCATATCGTTTTCTCTTTTACCTGGACTTTCAAATGAAATATAATGTGAACAGTTATTTGAAATGTCTTTTGGTGTTTTATAGTAAGACTGACTTAAATAAATAACACAACAGTTTTTGTGACGTCCTTGAATAAAGTACTTTGTTATTTCATTCTGAACCTTTTTATCTTCACATACAAAATCATCAAATATTACTATTTTTTGTTTTTCTGATTCAAGATCATACAGGGTTCAATTTGGTTGGGATCAGCCGAATATTCAAGTATTTCGTTTGGATCTACATTAATTCTTTTTGCAATTCCATTTAAGAAATTAATTAAATCCTGATATTTAGATTGTTCTAGGTTTTTAGCATATAGGTATAATTTATCATAATATATAAGGGGTTTTCGTATCATATGCTTTAATGTATTTGTTTTTCCAGATCCAGAAGATCCACATATTAACATTCTAAAACATGAATCTGGCATAAAAGGATAATGTTGTTTAAAGTTATTAGATTTATCACTTTTTATATCATAATTTGGAATTTCCATTTTATAATAATATTACATTATCTTACAATATCTTACATTATCTTACATTATTATATAAATGTTAGCAAAACTTAAAAAAATAAGAGAACTAAACAACCTAGTTGAACAAAAAGTAAAAACTAAAGGAGAAGAAATAAGAAGAGATAAAATAAGAAAAGCTACTAGTCAAGATATGTATAATGAAATTTACAAACCAATTACTGAAGGAATAGAAAGTCAAAAAGAAAAATTATCTAGTCAGTTAAAAGCATTACCTGGAATTAAGGAGCAATTAGCGTTACTTCCAAAAAGTATAGCAGAAGATCTGACACATGGTATTACTGAATTAACTAAAGGAATGCAAGAAGAATCTAGAAAACAACAAGCTTTAAAATCGACTCCTTATACACCGATAGATTGGGGAGATGAACCTGTTGAGGTTCCTCAAGATGAACTTAAGAGATTAGAAGATTATGGAAGAGAAAAGATGGAAATAACTGAAACAACTGATGATACAACTGAAGAATCAGAAGAAGAAGAATTGGGAGCAAGACCAAAAAAGACCAAAAGAATTTGATCCGGAGGTATTAAATAAAGAAATTAATTTATATCTTTTAGATGAAAAACAATATTGGACGCCACAAGAAATGTTTGAATTTTTTCACACTGAATCTGAATATCCTGATGAAAAAATGACTAGGGAAGAAGTAGAAATTATCATAGAAAAGGTATCAAAGAAAATAAAAAAATGGGTAATGAATCTGGTGCAATAAGTAGAATGAAAAACCCCACAAATCTCGAGCTGAAGCAAAGGGAAGCAATTATAGCTAAGTCAGATAATTATAAAAAATATAGAAAAGTAATCGGTGATATTCTAACACAAGGAAAATATATGGGAAAAGGAATAAGATATCATAACCCATATAAAGTTTCACCAAATGGTCAATATGGAAACTTAATTATTAACTAAAATAAACTTTATGGTCAAAATGAATTAATTGCTAAAGATAGAATAACTGGAAAAGAAGTAATAAACACTAAAATAGATAATGATTTGATTGATCTGATTAATAAAAGATATAACAATAATAAAAAGCATTCAATTCATTCTAGAAAAATATTCAAAGAATTAACAGAAAAGTCAGGATTACCTATCAATAAAAGATCTATGAAATTTAAAAAGGTAATTAGGGGACAGGGCTATGACGTTTGTCCATGTAATCCAGAAGAATTGGTTAATGACTTGGAGTTAATTTGTGGTTCAATTGATGCTGGAAATAATAATGAAGAACTAAAAAAATGAAGGTATTAGTATAATTGATGAATTATTAAAAATGAATAAATTGTTACCAAAACAACATAAAATGTTATATAAAAAATATTTTTATTGAATATATAAATGGAACAAAAAATAGTATTTAGTTCTGAAACAGTTAAAGATGATAATAAAAATACTCCAAGTGATTTTACAATCAGATTTAGTCGTTCTTTAATTTTAGATAAAAATAAAACTTATGTTGTTGGTTTGGATAGTATTAAAGCTTTGACATATTCTTGGCATAATATTAGTGATGAATATGATAATAAAAAAATTCGTTATAATACTGGTAATGATTGGAAAGATATTATATTTACAAATGGTTCTTAAAGTTATACAGACATTAATAACTATATCAAAGAAACCTTAATAAGTAATGGTGATTATGAATTTGATAAATCAGACATTGCTCCAATAAGTTTGGAATTTGATTTAAGTAGTTTTAAGATTTTGATTTCAATACATGATAATTTTATGTTGGATTTAAGAATGTCAAATTTTCATACATTGCTTGGATTTGAGAAAAAAGCATTGAGAAATACTCAATGGGGAACTACAACACCAAATATAACTAACTCTGTGGATACAATTTATATTCATTGTGATCTTATTGATAATTCATTTGTTGATGGTAATTTTAGTGATATTATCTATGCTTTAAGTACTGCAGATTTAACAAGAGCTTATCCATTTACAAAAGAACCAAACAGAGTTGGATATTCTGAAATTAATAAATATATTATAAATTCAATAAGAATATATATTACAGATGTATTTGGTAGAATAATTAATCTTAATGGGGTTGAAACAAGTTTTACACTAATCTTAAAAGAAATTAATTAAAACTAAAGTTTTAAAACTTTAATTAAATAATTAATAAATTTTAGTTTTATATAATGTACAAGAAAGTTTATGACAAAAATAAAGGAATATTTATTTATGTTGATGCTCACACGGGAGAAGAAAATATACACGGTACAGGTATCTTTGACACTTTAACACAATTGTTTTCAAGTGGAGCTGCATCTTCAATTAGCACAGCTGGAAAAAAGCTTTGGAAACTGCAGGAAAAGCTGCGTTAGAAAGTGGAACAAAAAAGGTTGGAACGGAAGTCGGAAATTTAGCTGCTAATACAATTGTTGAAAAATTTAAAAAGAAAACTTCTCCGGCAGTTGGTAATTTAATTGCTAAGGAATTACAAAAAAACAAATTCAAATAATGAGGAGGAGGAGGAGGATATTAATATAAGATTAAATAGATTATTGTCAGGTTCTGGGACGCGTAAACGTATTAACAGATTAATTTATAAAAAATAAAATAATATATAATATATACATGTTTAGAACAAAACAATATTGTGAAAGATACGAACTAACTCCTATTCAATTAGATACAGCTTTAATATCTGTCTTGGGAAATAATGTTAAACAACAAAAAAGTGGGTATCACTTTACAATTAATGATAGAAGTTCATATTTTGATTGGTATAATGGTTATTTTGAAGTAAGTTTTAAAGTAAATAAGCTTGCTAATGGTAATAATTATGCTGATGGAGATCTAATTGCTTTAATTAATAATGCAGCTTCATTAATTGATCAATTTATAGTAAAACAAAATGGAAAAATTATTTATGATTGTAATAATTTATGCAAGGTAATAAATGTAAAGGATTTAGTTGAACTGTCTAAGGATTATGCAGAAACAACTGGAACAAATGAATTTGTTTATTTAGATACTATTGATACTACTGTTATTGCTGATAATAAATGCTTTGCTTTTAGAAAAGGATTAATCCAGGGTGGTGCTGAGGTAAATGCTAAAATTCCATTAAATAATTATTCATTTCTTCAGGGTTTGGAACAAAACATGTTACCTCCAAGTCAAATACAAATAACACTTCAATTAACAAATGATGATGAATTAATTTTTAGAGCTAATGCTGCTGATCCGGGTAGGGTAATTGTAACTAGATTAATATTGTGGGTTCCATGTTTAATTTTTAATCCATATGGAATTTATTTAATTTCTGAAAGATATATGAAAGCAACAAGTTGGAAATACTTTCGTGAAATGATTTCACAGTCAACTGATACGCAACAGGTTAATACAACTTTTAGAATAACAGCTGGTGTAACAAAACCCGAACATGTGTTTGTTTATTTACAACGACCTGATAAAAGTAATTCACAAGAACATAATCCACATTTATTAGATACATTTAAAGCTAATGCAGTAGATAATGATTGTAGGCTGGAATCTTGCCGTCTTGAAGTTGGTAATGGTGTTTTTTATCCTGAAACGGAATACACAAGTATATCAAGAATTTATGATGATGTTCTTAATTATTATTATAAACAAAATAACAAAACCACTGGAAGTCTCTTAAATAGATTTAATTTTCAAAGTTTGTTTGGATTTGTTCATTTTAACTTAGAATTCAAAAAGGAAGGAATGACAGAAGATCCTAAGCATATCACATTACACTTACGTTTAAATACACTTCCCACTGCAAGATATCGTATTTAAGCAATTGTATTATATGAAGAAACAGTTAAAATAAATACTATTGGAAATGAACTTGTTATTGTGTAAATAAAATATAAATTTAATATATAATGACATCAAATTATATTGAATATAAAGTTAACCTAACTGATGGACAAAAGAAAAATTTAGCACAAGCTTATAATAATAAAATTCCACATACGTTTAGATTAAAACATGAACAATTACGTGGAAACTTCCCTTTACATTTAACAAAAACACAAATTAATCAAATTGAAAAGTCTGTTAGAAATAATAAGGGATTAGAAATTACAATTTCAAAAAAACAAATATCCAGTCAATGTCAAAATGGTGGATTTTTAGGAGCTTTGGCTGGTTTAATAGGAAAAACAATTCTTCCAATGGCAGCAAAAATAGCGCCAAAAATATTAGCTCCTCTAGGCATCGGTGCCCTTTCTGGGCTGGCCAGTACTGGTGTTAGTAAAATACTTGGAAATGGTATGATTTCAGTAGGTAATAATAAGAGAAACATGATATCACCATATCTTACACATAAACAAAGAAAACAACTAGTGGGATCTGGAGTAATTAAATTAACACAAAAACAAAAACAAGACGGTGGGTTTTTAGGCATGTTGGCTGCTAGTCTTGGAATACCTTTGATTACATCTTTGTTAAGTGGTAAGGGACATGGTCAGGGTATACAGATTGATTCTCAACGGAGACCTTACAGACGAATTCCTATAGTAAAAAAAAATAAAATCTATAAACAAACCTATTTCTAACTTTGAAATTGAACAATGGGTAAAACAATTGAAAATTAAAAACTTTAGGGGTGTATTTAGTAGAAATAATTTACCAGGTTTACCAAAAACAAAAGCAAAGGACGAGTGCGGAAATATAAATTTGAACGACTCTGTTGGACCTGGAACACATTGGGTTTGTTATGTAAATAACATCTACTTTGATCAAACCAGAGGTTTTCGGAAAAGTACTTTGTACTTTGACCCATTTGGACTTCCTCCACCAAAAGAAGTAATTAAATATATACCCGGAGTCAAGTATAACAACATACAATATCAAGACAAAAGAAGTGCGCTCTGTGGATATTATTGTTTATTTTTCATAAAAATGTTACAAAATGGTATGAACATTTATGATTTATTGTATAAAACACTGAGAGTAAACAATGTAAAACAAAATGAACAAACAATTATAAATTATTTTAATAAATAAGGACATGTAAATTTTTCTTCTAGGTTTTTTTCATTTTTAAATATATGTTTTTTTCATTTGGTTAAACTGGAGGTTTTCGTTTGGTTTAACCAAAGATTTTCAGGGAACCAAGTTAGTACATGTATTGCATTTTTTCCCAGCATCCCAAAATGCAAGGTAACATTTCCCAAAAATCACATCAACAAATGGTTTAATTTTGTTTACAGCTTAGTATTACCGGAGGAAGCGGTTCTCAGATATTTATTTTTAGTGAACTTTTGTGATCGCACTGCGTCCGTCGTCCGTGCGTGCGTCCGTAAACTTTAGCTTGTGACCACTCTAGCGGTCACATTTTTCATGGGATCTTTATGAAAGTTGGTTGGGGTTTCTTTTTATCAATTTACAATGTTTGATTTGTGTTTTACAGGTTACTTCTTGAGAGCAGGCAGCTACAAAATGGAAGGTCAACAAATCCAGTATACTTGAAAAGCAAGAAAGAAACACCAGAAAATATGAAAAGACAGAAATGCAAGGGAACTTGAATAAAAAAAACTTTTAAGGATAGGAATTCAGGATTTACTTGGAAACTAAATTTATTTTGAGAGCAGCAGTGATTGACTAAGCTCTGTTACTTTTAGAGATAATGTATTATCACATTGGTTTTGTTATTGTCGAGTCCGCTTGCGGAAGCGAAGACATAGTTGTCCAAATGTCTGTTCGGTGTATGTGCGTGCGTGCGTCCGTCCGGATTTGTTTGTCCAGACCATAACTTGGACATGCATGGAGCAATCTTGTTTATATTTGGTATGAATGTTAACCTCAGTGAGACGGAGTGTCATGCACAAACCCTAGGTTCATCTCAAAGGCCAAGGTCACACTTACAGGTCAAAGGTCAAATTCAAAAATGACTTTGTCTGGTGCATTTCTTCTTCATGCATGGAGGGATTTTGATGTAACTTGGCACCATTGTTCACCATCATGTGATGGAGTGTGATGCGCAAGAACGAAGTCCCTAGGTCTAAGGTCTAGGTCACACTTAGAGGTCAAAGGATACAAGAACGACAACTTTGTCCGGAGTATTTCTTCTTCATGCATGGAGGGATTTTGATGTAACTTGGCACAAATGTTCACCACCATGAGACGGAGTGTCATGCGGAAGAACCAGTTCCCTAGGTCTAAGATCAAGGCCACACTTAGAGGTCAAAAGTCAGATACAAGAATGACTTTGTCTGGAGCATTTCTTTTCGATGCATAGAGGGATTTTGATGTAACTTGGCACAATTGTTCATCATCATGCGACGGAGGGTCATGCATAAGATCCTAGAATTACTTCCCTTTGTTGTTACTATAATGTCCAAATGTCTGTTTTGTGTATGTGCGTGCGTGCGTCCGTCCGGATTTGTTTGTCCAGACCATAACTTGGACATGCATGGAGCAATCTTGTTTATATTTGGTATGAATAATAACCTCAGTGAGACGGAGTGTCATGCACAAACCCAAGGTTCATCTCAAAGGCCAAGGTCACACTTACAGGTCAAAGGTCAAATTCAAAAATGACTTTGTCTGGAGCATTTCTTCTTCATGCATGGAGGGATTTTGATGTAACTTGGCACCATTGTTCACCATCATGAGATGGAGTGTGATGCGCAAGAACCAAGTCCCTAGGTCTAAGGTCAAGGTCACACTTAGAGGTCAAAGGATACAAGAATGACAACTTTGTCCGGAGTATTTCTTCTTCATGCATGGAGGGATTTTGATGTAACTTGGCACAAATGTTCACCACCATGAGACGGAGTGTCATGCGGAAGAACCAGTTCCCTAGGTCTAAGATCAAGGCCACACTTAGAGGTCAAAAGTCAGATACAAGAATGACTTTGTCTGGAGCATTTCTTTTCGATGCATAGAGGGATTTTGATGTAGCTTGGCACAATTGTTCATCCACATGCGATGGAGGGTCATGCATAAGATCCTAGAATTACTTCCCTTTGTTGTTACTATAAATAGCTTACATTTGTAACTTTTTTATTACTGGTCATAGGGAAAAATCAAGACCACTTTTCTGTAGTACAACATGCATGTTACATCCAATTTTCAGGTGTATTTTGACCTATCTCTGGTGGTGCGGATTTTTGTATGGACTTAGAATTTTTTTATATATATTTTTTTTTTTTTTTTTTTAAGATTTTATTTTTAAATTTACGTTCCTTTGTTGTTACTGTAAATAATTTATATTGTAACTTTTTTGCAATCTCTTTTATTTGGCTTAAATGTTTGCCTCAATGAGACAAGGAGTGTCATGTATAACTCCCAGTCCTTTTGACAGCTGGCGGGCTCGACATATTGCCCATGGGCATCTAGTTCTCATAAAACATACTAAAGTTTCATTAATCTTATTTTAGATAATTGTTTTCTGGTTTATTGTGTAAAGAATGTCTATTACATTGTAATTAACATAGTTACATTAAAGTAATATTTTTCATGAGATTTTCAAGAGAATGTTCTGTTATACCCCCATGTAGTAAGCTTGTCTGTCTTTCAGTCGGTAGGTTTTCATGGCTTCCAGATGATAACTCATGAAAAGCTTGACCGATTTAAATATTTTTTGGTACATAGGTACAGGTCAAGACGACTTTGGGGTCAGTAGGTCAAAGGTCAAGATAACTTGCAAACGCTTTGGCGTGGGATCATAGCTTTTGTAACACAGGTGTAACATGAAAAAATACAGGTTGTTTGAATTTGAGGTCAATAGATCAAAGGTCAAGGTCACAGTGACCTTGAACAGTTGAACCGTTTCCGAATGATAACTTGAGACCTTGAGTCTAGGATTATAAAGTTTGGTACACAGGTGTCACATCATGAAATACAGGTCAAGTTTTACTTTGAGGTCAGTAGGTCAAGGTCACAATAAGGCAAAACAGTGAAATGTTTTTCAGATTATAACTTGAGAATGCTTGAGCCTAGGATCATGAAAATTGTTAGGGAGGTTGATTGTGACCAGCAGGTGACCCCTAATGAGGTTGAGGTCAGTAGGTCACAGGTCAAGGTCACACTGACCCGGTTCTTTAAAATAATGCACGGAGGGGCACCTGGGGTCTTCCTCCACCATTAAAAGTGGAAAGTCGCCATATGACCTATCTTGTGTCGGCGGGATGTTAAATTCAACAAAATAACGGTTCTTTAAAACAGTTTTTGGACAATAACTTCAGGATGCTTGGGATGAGAAACACAAAATTTAGTACAAGGTTGGTCTTTACCAGCAGATTACCTGTATTGATTAAGAGTTCCAAAGGTCAGGATGACGGGGAACATTTAAACCTTTTCCATACAACAAGGTGAGCTTTTGTGATCGCCCTGTGTCCTATGTCCGTTCAGTCCTTCGTCAACAATTTGACTGTTAACACTCTAGAGGTCACAATTTTGACCTAATCTTTATGAAACTTGGTCAGAATGTTAAACTTAATAAAATATTGGACACATTTGATATTGGGTCATCTGGGATCAAAAACTAGGTCACAAAGTCAAATCAAAGGAAAAGCTGGTTAACACTGTAGAGGTCACAATTAGGACTATATCTTCATGAAACTTGGTCAGAATGTTTATCTTGATGATCTCAAGATCCAGTCTGAATCTGGGTTATGTAGGGTCAAAAACTAGGTCATTAGGTCAAATCAAAGAAAAAATTAGTTTACACTCTAGAAGCCACATCTATGATTATATCTTAATGAAACTTGGTCAAAATGTTAAACTTAATGATCCATAGATCTGATTAAAATCTGGCTTAAGTGAGGTCAAAAACTAGGTCACCAGGTTAAATCAAGGGAAAAGCTTGTTGACACTCTAGAGGTCACAATTTTGGCCCAATCTTAATGAAACTTGGTCAGAATGTTACTCTCAACAAAATATTGGACAATTTGAAATTGGGTCATCTAGGGTCAAAAACTAGGTCACCAGGCCAAATCAAAGGAAAAGCTTGTTAACACTGTAGTGGCCACATTTATGACCGTATCTTAATGAAACTTGGTCAGAATTTTAATCTTGATGATCTATAGGCCAAGTTAAATCTGGGTCAGGTGGGATTAAAAACTAGGTCACTAGGTCAAATCAAAGGAAAAGCTTGTTAACACTCCAGAGGCCACATTTATGACTGTATCTTCATGAAACTGAAACAGAATGTTAATCTTGATGATCTTTAAGTCAAGTTTGAATCTGGGTCATGTGGGGTCAAAAACTAGGTCATCAAGTCAAATCAAAGGAAAAGCAAGTTAACTCTTTAGAGGCTACATTTATGATCATATCTTAATGTAACTTGGTCAGAATGTTATCTTGATGATCTTTAGTTCAATATGTCAGGTGAGCGATACAGGGCCATCATGCCCCTCTTGTTTATTTGTTCTTGTTGTAAGAGAAATTGTACATTTTAGGATACAGATTACAGCAAGTCACATTTTCTTTATTTTGACAATACTTATTTCAAAGCCTGACAAAAGTATACAGTACTGTTATTAAAAGTTGTTATTCACAGTTCAGCTCTATTTCTTGTATGGATAAAACAAATTATGTGATCTGTGATCATTATAAATGTGTATACAGATAAACCTTAAACATTTTTTCAATAAATAAAGTGTAATGTAAGTCTTTGTAATGTGTATATAAAAGCAAAATTAGGATTTGTTTTACGAGTAATTTCAGAATTACACTTAACACAAATAGAAAAAAATCAAGCCTGCACAAGAAGGCTAATATGTCTCCCTAGACTGAGCTCTTAACCTGCGGTGGTGCAAATAGATTGTTGATGTGTGTCTGTCTGTTAAGTCTTGTTAACAGTGAGTTGCAATCTAGTAACTTTTCAGTTTGTATGATTTTTAGCTCACCTGAGCACAGTGTGAGCTGATGTGATCACCTTAAGTCTGTCATTGTGCTTCTCAACAATTTGCCTGTTAACACCCTAGTAGACAGTTTTTTTTCAAATGTTAAAGAGATGAGTTGAAGTCTGATCGATTCCCGATTGAGGCAGTGCCTCATTTCATATTATTTGTTTATTTATCTGTTATTATTGTTGTTTTTTAATTTAATGTCACATCGACAAAATTATAAACTTTTTCGATTGATATTTGGATAATTGTTAAATAAAGGTATGTTTATTCCTTTAGATGTGTTTCGGAAGGCATGTTTCAAGACTTCCCTAGTCAAAAGAAGTCCAGAATGACTTACATGAGCGATAGGTAAGGTGAAATCAGTTGATTACACGGTGAATGTTTAGATGATGCATACCAACACTGAATAGGTTTTATCAAAAATAAAGCAAATTTTCTGAATGCATGTCACATTATAAGAATCTGGTGTATTTTCTTTTTTATTGATAACGAGTTCAACCTTAATTCATCCCTTATTTCGTTTTAAACACAAATTTGTGGTGCTTTGTATTGTATTGTATTGTATTGTACGCCCTATTGAAATGATAGTAAACGACTTATTTCGATTTTACACACAAGACTGTACTACTTATTGCAAACATTTTGATACGATTTTGTCCATATTGAACGGCAGATTGTTATTACAAATTACGATTTAATTCTGATTTTTGTCTGTTTTAAGTACAATGAAGCAATATTAGTGTTATTATTGCAAAGAAACGACACCAGACTTTAAAAACAATTAAACACAACTTTATTCAAAACTGATGAAAACATACAAATTAAAATCGAAACACATGACAACATTGAAAATAAGAATTTTTATTCACAAAGGATTTCCAAGTAATCCCAAAAGAAGTATACAATAGCAATATAATGATGATACCAATTAAAGAAAAAACAACAATAAAAATAAAAAAGAATCCAATCCGCTAGTAAGTTAGAATCGCCCTTGAAAAAAGTACCAAATAATAATTGTGCTCAGCAAACGAATACAGAGGCTTAAGCAAGTTTAGCAATCCAAATTTAAAATAATGACACTCGAAAAAAAAAAACATTAAGGAGAAGAATTCTGTAAGATTGTGTGTTTCATTCTTATCCTTTCTTAATTATCTTGTTCAAACTACGATATTATGTATTTAATCTGTACATGTATTACTGGGAATAAAATATGTTTAAAGTAAAAAATAAGGCTTAGGCAAATTTTTTTATTTAACCTCGCACCGACACATGATACGAGGGGCGTTCAATATGTAATGTTACTCCGCATGTAGTTCCGTAACCGCTGGTTATTTTTAGATGCGGTTTTCGGCACATTGTAGAGCAATTTATTGGAAACACAATGATATATATATTATAAAAATCGGTAGGATCAAAGTAAAACTATAAACATTTTAGTGAGGTGTTCTCAGGTATACTAGAACATTATTATAATTTTGGTTTGTCCTGGGCATCCAGAATCTCAGAAAAAATAGAATAACTTGTAAAATCACAAAATTCTACCATTTTCTACGAGTTACAGCGCTTTGTGATGCGTTTGCGTTTGTTTTGAGCTATTTATTGCATTTCTAATTTTACAACACAACTAAAAAATCTAAACTCGAGGTTGATTCCATCTAGAATGGGTGTTGAGGGCGATTAATCAAAGTTGCAAGAACTAGTTTTGCAATCGAGAATTAAGGTACTAGTATCAATTTAAAATACAAGAATTTTTTTTTAAACGGTGATTATCGCACCTGACAAAATTGCAGAGGCTTATTGTACTCACCTTGTCATTTTTCGAGTAAAAATGTACACACTCAATTTAAAACTGTTATAAACTTTTTTATTTTAGTTTTCATATCTTTTTGTGAAGATCATGATTTGTTTTATCGTTTAAATAAATTTACTATGTTCTAGTTGTGAATAATCAGAATACAATTACAATCTCAATATTTTGGACATAAATTGTCTAGTATACCGATACACTAACTCAATGAGTATAGTTTACTTGAATCTACATTTTATAACTTTATTCATTTAAGGAATTACATATTACAATCTCAATATTTTGGACATAAAATTGTCTAGTATACCCGAGTACACCTAACTCAAATGATTATAGTTTAACTTTGAATCTACCAATTTTTATAACTTATATATCATTGTGTTGCCAATACATTGCTCTATAATGTGTCGAAAACCGCATCTAAAAATAACAAGTAATCTGAAGTCAGCGGCCTTAACCACTCGGCCACGGAGGCCCCGCTCAGGCAAGTTATGCAGTCTAAATTAACAACACTCGAACAAAAGCTGCTTAGTCAGAATAACATGAGAAAAGGGAAAAAGGTGAGAAAGTTTTTTAAAATTACTTAGATATTTAAAATGCTTAGCATGATGTATATGTTGTAATACCACTCATAATTAAGGCTATATTACACGAGAATGAGGTAGTGTCAGCATTTACATTGCGTGTTTCCGTCATTTGACAAAAATATTAACCTAGGAAGAGAAAGAATGCCACTTATTTATAGCCCTCAACCTAAAACATCTAGCTGTTAAAAAGATTAACCCGGGAAGAAAAAGAAAGCCACTAAGCCCTCAACAACAAAAACAAATAGCCTGATGACAAACACACAAAATACTGTCTCATAACACAAAATATCGAAGGCAATGGACTTAAAGCACAGAAATGTATCCGCAGTTTAAACATTTCAAAACTCAGAAGGTAGTCAGTCGTTTGTTGATAGAATTCTTATTACCGGTAAGATTGTAATGAACAACAAAATAAAGTGAACTAGAAGGCCGAAAAATCTAATTGAAATTTTGTTCTTACATATTTAGTAAACTATAACTATATCTAAACTATACCCAACATAATCATGAATAACTGTCACTCAAACCAAACAGCTGCCAAGTTTCAAACACATATTGCACAAATTAGTTATTGTATTTACATTTGTATTTGCTAAAATTGCATGATACATATTTTAAGTTCTTTCAGGTCCAATACCAATGGCACTGTCTACAAATCTCTCCAGTTTCAACAGTTAAATGAAAAAGAATTACTATAATTACTCCCAGTTAATCGCTATAAATTTTCAATAAAATCGCAACAAATCGTTCACATCATTGTGGGCAGTTTTCAATAAATCGTTCAATATGAAATGACACATTGACTACAGAAATCGGTATATTTCTACGCAAATGATAAATACCTTGTAACGCATGAGTTTAAGAACAATTTATTGAAAATGCAGGACTTCTTTAATATAAATCTTATACACGTCCATTAACAACTAGAAGGGAAAACTTTGTTTATTCGTGTCACACTTTCTGAAGTTTCAACAGAAATCGGTGATTACTTTTGATTACGGTAACATAACGACGGTACTTAACACACTTACTGATGAAATCTAAGACGAATTATCTCTTCAATGTATAATCTATTGACTACTTACAGATAAAGACGCCTAAACTCCACTATAGTGTAAAAATAAATGAAAATAGCAGCGGCGTGTAAACCCAGATACTGTGTATGTCGAATAATCACATCGCTATTTCCGTTTGGGTTGTTCACTGTTTCTACACTGTGACAAGTCCCCTACTGGAAGGCACCTTATTGTTTCTACTGCAGTATAACATAATGAATTGATATATGTCAATGATGTATAAACAATATTGTACTATGTATACAATATGTTATAACAAAACACTTGGATTAAAATTTGCATACATGAAAAACCTATAGTTGCTTTCATATGTATTTATTTTGGCCAATTATGAAAAATATATCATATAAGTTATCTATAGTAACAACAAAGGGAAATCAATAAAAAAAATTTTTTTAAAAATCTATTAGAAAAAAGTGTGTTACAAGTCCGCACAAAACTCTTTACCATGTAGATATAGATAAAAAATACATCTACAAATTCAATGTAACATGCATGTTGTACCACAGAAAAGTGGTCTCGATTTTTCCCTACGGTAAGTAATAAAAAAGTAACAATATAATCTATTTATAGTAACACCAAAGGGAGGTAATTCTTAAAAAAGGTGCCTCATGGCAATGAACATCTGTGCCAAGTTACATCAAAATCTCTCCATGCATGGAGAAGAAATGCTCTGGACAAAGTCATTCTTAAATTTAACCTTTGACCTCTAAGTATGACCTTGACCTGAAATATTTGTGCCAACTGATATTTAAATCATGCCTTGCATGACAAATTTATAGACCGGACAGGTAAAAAATCCTATTGACTTTTGATCGCAAAGTGTGACCTTGACCTTTAAGCCAGGGTTCTATGTGTTGCGCATGACACGTCATCTCATCATGGGTAAAATATTTGTGCCAAGTAATATCAAACTCTCTTCATGGATGGCAAAGTTATGGACTGGACAGGAAAAAAGCCCTGTTGACATTTGACCTCCAATTGTGACCTTGACCTTTGAGCTAGGGGTCTGGGTCTTGCGCACGACACGTCATCTCCTCATGGGGAACATTTGTGCCAACTGATAGTCTGAAAGTTGGGCATGACACATTGTCTTATTATGAGGTACAGTTGTGCCAAGTAATATTAAAATCCCTTCATGGATAGGATAGTTAGGGATCGGAGAGGAGAAAAGCCCTCTTGACTTTTGACCTCCAATTGTGACCTTGACCTTTGAGGTAAGGGTCCGGGTCTTGCGCATGACACGTCATCTCCTCATGGGAAACATTTGTGCCAACTGATATTAAAATCTCTTAATGAATGACAGAGTTATGGACCAGACACAAAGCAAACCCTGTTCATGCCATGCTAACATTCGACTGCTAAGTGTGACCTTGACCTTTAAGCTAGGGGTCTGAAAGTTGGGCATGACAAATCGTCTTATTATGAGGTACATTTGTGCCAAGTAATATTAAAATCGCTTCATGAATCGGAAAGGAGAAAAGCCATGTTGACCTTTGACCTCCAATTGTGACCTTGACCTTTAAGGTAGGAGTCCGGGTCTTGCGCATGATACGTCGTCTCATCATGGGGAACATTTGTGCTAAGTAATATTAAAATCCCTTCATGGATGACAGAATTATGGACCGGACAAGAAATTGCGGACGGACGGACGGACGACGGACGGAATGACCGAATGACAAAATGACGGAAAAGCGCATTCCTATAGTCCCCGAAACTGGTTTTCAACCAATAGGGGACTAACAAGTGCACTATCAGAGCGAAAATTAGCGGTCAAGTTCAAATAATGTCTGACGAAAAGCGACTGCGCCGGTGATAACCTGGTTAAGCCTAGCCATAGTAATTTTAACGTTTTTTGCGCTTCTCATATCAATGTATCAATGTATGACCGTATTACAAAAAGATTGCAAATTACAGTCATATACCTCACATTAGCTATGTATATATATATAAGCATGCAAAACTTAAATCAGGATTTTGTAAGTATCAACTGAGGCATAATTTGCCCAAATTACATGTAAGTGTTATGGAGCTTGATCATGTGATGTTGGTTATTGATCTAAAAATAGA
This sequence comes from Mercenaria mercenaria, assembly GCF_021730395.1. NCBI lineage: Eukaryota > Metazoa > Mollusca > Bivalvia > Venerida > Veneridae > Mercenaria > Mercenaria mercenaria. Next base: position 20,921 of record NW_026462609.1, read on the forward strand.
AACAAATAAGTTTTATAGCTACATGCCTTTACATAATAGTTACATGTACTTCAATGCAAAACTTTATTCAGGTCAAACTGCATGTCAGGGTTATGACACTTGATGCTTTTACCTAGTTTTATAAGCCCGAAGACACATGTAAAGTTCCAATTCTGAATTTGTTTTGGAGATTGCAGCTTGCAGGCAAAACATTAACCAGGATTTTGTAAGTCCCAAGAGTGACATTATTTGCCCAAAATACATGTCAGAGTTATGAGACTTGATTCTTTGACCTAATAAAAGATAAAAATAAGTTTTTCAAACTTGCATGCAAAACTTTAACCAGGATTTTCTATGTCCAAAAGGGTGCATAATTAAGCCAAAATGCATGTAAAGAGTTACGGGATTTGACCTAGAGTTATAACCCCGAAGACACATGTGAAGTTTCAATTCAATATCTGCATAAATTGGCTAAAATACATGTCAGAGTTATGGGAACTGACCCTAAAAGGTTGGTACTTGACCTAGAAAAGAAAAGAAGTTTCAAAGCTATATGCTTTTACGTAATAGCTATATGTACTTGCATTTTATCAATGTTTGACGCCGACGACGACGCCGACGCTAGGGTGAGTAGAATAGCTCTATTTTTCTTTGAATAGTCGAGCTAAAAACTGTTTTATACTTAATTTTTGTTATTCTTAAATTGATTTTCAATTACTTAAAACGAAGATACTAAGTCTTGCTTAACTTCGAAAATTAGCACCTACATCATGAGCCGTATAAATAAGCAAATGTTACTACAGTGTTACATTATAATCTATAAAAAAGCAGTAAAAAAGTTAAACAAACCTGAGACTCCATAAATATGAAACTTCCCCTTTTCACATTTTCAGAGTGTAGATCTACATAACTTTACAATGAATATGCTTGTATAGGCGTGTAATATTAAAGGTAGTACATACTACACCTCTTAAAGATTCATAATGTCTTTGTTTAAAAATATGTGGCTGCCACATTTTCCGCTATGAATATAAAATATATTAATTTCTTGTTAAATCTTACTTCCATTAATTGTTTTCTAAACTACTTGTTTAATATGTGGCTGCCGCATTTTCTGTTATGAATATAAAATTTTAAAAAGATGAATTTCTTGTTAAATGTTACTTTCAATAATTGTTTTCTAAAGGTCTAACTACTGATGAACGAAGTAGAAAGTTCAATTGAATCTATTGTTCATGTGCAGTATAAAAGAACTGTTTTTCAAACCATATAATTATGCACTATCTTTCTGGACAGCTTTCCCATCTATTGTTATGGGGAATTGATCCTATTGGTTTTTGTCGCGAACGGTAATATACAATATACCGAATGAGATATATGCTATCGAATTAAAAAATGTATACTTCCGGCACGTGCACAGAGCCTCTAACTTCGGATTTTTCGGAAGAATAAGCTTTTGTCTTGTGCCTCATAAGCGTCCACATAACTTGTCCGAACCGCAACGTCTTGCACATCAATACAAATATGGATACTAGTATATGGTATATATACACGTAGTGCGCACTTGTAGATAAAAGCACCTATTGAGAACAGTTGATATAAATAAATATACCTCTCCGGAGGGTGGCGGAAATTACCTGTAATACAATACAGTTATTATAACAGTAGCTCGATCTGGGATGCTGTATTCGGCTCGAGTGGATTTTTGCCAGATCGGATTTTGCAAAATCCACGACAGCCGAATACAAAGTCCCAGATCTAGCTAATGTTATGATGACCCTTTTATCATATACCTCTACCTTTTCGTTTGTTGTTTTGTTATTGAACGAAAACTTCAATGTTTATTGATATTAAAATGGAACTAAGTGAAGTTTTTAGGTGCGCTATTTAGAGAACTATGTCAGGTCATGCATATTAATGAAAGTAGTCACGGAAGGTACAATACGAAATTTAAAAGGTACAAATCGGAATATTTTTCTGCCTGTTCATATTTAATTGTGAAATACAAGCCGATTTTTTTACAGCATTTATATAGGTAACTAATAAGATACAATATGTGCAGTGTTGGTTTTTATTTCAAAATCTAGCTATAAATTGACAGGGAATAGATCCTACGCGTAACGACGGAAAGAGGGATCGATCCATCTACGGTAACATGCGATATACCGAATGAGATTTAAAATGTGTCCTTCCATGCTCTTTTCAAATGATATGGGACAAGTTGAAGTCGGATCGATTCCCGATTGAGACAGTGCCTTATTTCATATTATTAAATTTTAACCCTAATGGAACTTAAATATAGGCACCATGGGCCTTTAATACAGCGAACAAAACAGTCATCTTGTCATTTATTGTTTTGCTAACATGTTTACAAAATACTGAAAGTACCTTTTGAAATATATCATGCACTCAAAACAATATGATGTAGGTATAATTTCAAAACTTCGTCATCAAACATTTATAAAGTAAATTGTCTCATAATATTACAATCCATTTTACGACTTAAACCATTTTTTAGAGAATTCACAGAAATGCACAAACAATCTACAAGTTACAGACTAGCGAAAACACTATAAGGCAAGAAAAAAAAAGCCAAAAATATTCATATTCAGACAGTTGCATTATTTATTGAATATGTTCATCAGAGTGACGTTAACATATTATTTATACATTGACCAATTTACATATCATAATTGTGTATCTCCTTGCTCGTGAAACAGAATTTGTAGTGTGCGGTAGTTTGCTACTCTGACAAGACTAAAATGATACCAGGCAGCTCAGAAAAAATCTCGCAGTAACAATAACGTCAATGATGCAAATGAAATTCATAAATAAAGACAAATATCAAACAGGGAATGCCATGTACCAAAAACGCAGCCTCCTCAAAACGAAACCCCCAGCACGCAGACGCGTGCACCACACACACACACACACACAGCCAACACACAAGGACAAAACGAACAAATAAAGGAACACACAAGGACAAAACGAACAAACAAAGGAACACAGTGGGGCACCGCCTTGGAACGGTCAGTGGCAAAAACACCACTGGGGAGTTGACTGTTACCTAAAAAACAGATGCATTGCCGATATTTAGAGTATAAATACTTACCTTAGGCACTAGACGTCTTTAACAGTTTAAAAATCGTTTATAAAAACTTACATGTTTGTTAAAGTATTTTTGCTAATTTGAATGACTTAGAAATAAAATATTCAGCTTATTTCCTGATTCTTTAACTTTGAACTTTCAAGCAAATGTGACTTCTTTTGCTTTTTGAGAGCACACCTGAGGCATTAGTCGTAACCAAACTAAAATAATTACAACATATTAATTATAATGAACTGAGTAATTTCCGAAAATCACTATGATGGTAATAATGAATATTTAATTTGCCATTCCATTTGTTTTAAGCGGCACATGGAGGACGGAGTGTGTGGCCGACTTGGTCCACCTGCATAGCTACATGTAATGGAGGAATCACGTCGCAATACTTGCCTAAAACTTGATATGGTGATGGTGCAAAAGTGTTGAAAGTTTCAAAGCTACATCTCAAAAGGTTTTGACAAAATGTGGACTGGTATGAAAAACTTAACAAAGGTGTGACACCGACGCCGAAGCCGTGGTGAGCGGGTAAGCTCTCTTTATTCTTTGAATTGTCGAGCTTACAAAGATAGGGACGCTAATCATAGATCCAATTTGGTATGGCCTTAATTAAGTACATTACTTTTACTTCGGTTTGTCTTTTTTCCAATCTGTGCTACTTCTCCTATACTACTGGTTAAAAGTCCGAGTTCCTAAAAACCTAGTTGTGTACATCGTTCAGTGATTTTTCTCTTGAGTTGTGACCCTTAATTTGTGGCGTTTTAAAGTTCGGCGTAGTAAGTGGTGGATGGCATACGTTCAATCATAGTAATTGTTAAAATTGCACATTAAATTTGAAAATAATAAATTTGGTTGTACGGAATGTTTTCAAAACACTTAATGTAAGTATAGATCACATCCTAGTTACACCAACATCCCTCTATGTATAAAAAAAGAAATGCTTCGGACAAGGCCATTCTTGCATTTGACCTTTGACCTCTAAGTATGACCTTGATCTTAGACCTAGGGACTTGGTTCTTGCGCCGTCTCATAATGATGATCATTACATCAAAATTCCATCATGCACTAAGATGAAATGCTCCGGAGAAACTCATTCTTCAATTTGACCTTTGACCTCCAACTGTGACCTTGACTTTTGAGATAGGAACATTGTAAGCAGTATTTACTTTTTATATGACACTCTTTCTCTTTGAGGTTAACATTCATGCCAAATATAAATAAGATTGGTTCATGCATGTCAAAGTTATGGTCCGTACAAAATCGGACGGACGCACGGACGGACGAACAGACGGGCGGACGGACACACGCACGCACATACACCGAACCGCCAAAAGTGGCGACTAAGTCGAGCTCACTGTAAGCGGGCTCGATAAAAATGGAATAAGCTTGTTATCACCTTGATAAAAGACACTATACTTGTATGAAGTATTTAAACAAATTTCTTTTTACACCTCATTTATTTGTATTTAGTTACAAGTTAGAACAATGCATTGCTGTTATTCTATAAAACAAATATCGCTTTTTTACATGTCAAAACCGAGAGTTTCCCTTTACAATAATTTTATTGCACTTTTTAACCTGTATCGTATGAACAATACTGAAAAACTAATGAGTTTTTGTTTCGATTTCTTGCAATAGTTTTTAAACAAAGTTTTATCTCAGCTTTTATATCTTCGATAGACATTTACTTCTTTGATACTTCGATCTTAATCAAACGTTTGTCTGATTGTGCATTCAAAAAAAGCAGACGAAGTATAAAATTAGTAACAAGTGTATTAAAAAACATCGCACAAATAAAATTTGAAATTCACAGAAAAAAAAACTAAATATATCAAAACCCTAACGGGCCTTTATCCCTCAATTTTTCTATACCTATTTTATCTATCCAATTGCGAACGTTCATTTGCAACGCGTGACCGTACAATATATTACGGTATTTGGATGCATGTGCGTACAAAAATCCTGTATTTTCTGTATTTGGACGCACGCGCGTACAAAAAATCCTGTATTTTCTGTATTTGGACGGTTCAACAGTCTCATGTTAAACATATGATAAAGCCCGAAACGCGTGAAAATGTTCCGAATGTAAATCGGATGAAGTAGGCGCTCTATGTACAGAGTTTGATTATGCGTCTTGAAATCTGGATTTAATTTGAGTTTTTTAGTTTACAACACACAAAAACGATTCAAGGGATAACAATGCTATCTGATTTAGATACATGTATTAAACATTCGTTAACAATCAAAAACTTAAAAATACAGTAAAAAGGATCATCAGATGTTGGAATATTTGAAAAGTCGCTAAAAGAAGCCGTTCCGGACGAAACCTAGAAATTGGTATCAGCCCTGACTGTCTGAATAGCTACCTCAGCAGTTTTTATTTGACGGTTAAGAAACAAAATGGAGAAGATTATGAATGGCAGCGGACGGACGGTTAGCATCCAAAACATGTCTGTTCTATAATTCAGTTTTCGTCGGGTCTTCACCAAACTTGCTGACAATGTTTGTGGGCATTACATCTCGGCCAATTTCGATAACCAGCCAAATTGTACCAGGCACTCTTTGATTATAGTCCTTGAATTACTCGAAAAACGGGGAATTTAGCCTTGTACGCTCTTTTAAGTCGAACAGTTTTTATCCGATCTTCACCAAACTTGCTGACAATGTTTGTGGGCATAATATCTCAGCCAAGTATTATTACCACCCAAATCGCCAAATGGCTAATGTAGGGAGGTTTCACCATATACTTTTTTAATGATGATATTAAGCAGAAAAAACAACATTCAATGAATTACGTATATTACGTATGAAGTGAAATAAATATAGAATAAAAAGGTTATTTAAGGTCTAACATTTTTCTGTATAATATATATTTGCACTCATACTAAGCTGGGAAAAACTAGAAAAGGCAGGAATACAATATTCAGTGAAACATCTTTAATTTAAACTATTATTATAGTAAGATAAAAAAAGATATAGAATAAAAAGGTTATTTAACATTGTACTGTACAATACGAGATATATTTGGACTCGTACCCAGCTGAGAAAACCATATTGAACTCGCCTAGCGGCTCGTCCAATATGGTTTTCTCAGCTGGGTACGAGTCCAAATATATCTCCGTATTGTACAGAACAATGTTAAATAACCTAATAATGTTAGTCCACGAAGTAAAACATTGACATCTGGATAATTCGTAATAGTTTTCATGCATCTTATATCACTGTCGTCTCAGGTATGAAAACAACTTTTCTTAACACAAAGACAGTCATATTTTATCACTTACCCATAAGTTTCGCTTTATTGTAAAAAAAACAACATGAACATGAAGTAAAAATGACATCGGGATAATTCAAAATACTTTTATAATTCTTATATTACGTCGACTAAGTATAAAAACTTTTCATAATATAAGGACAGACATATTTTCATACATTATCTATAATTTTCACAACTTAAAAAAAACATGAAGTAAATAATGACATCTGGATAATTCAAAATACTTCTCATATATCTTATATTACTGTCTACTAAGGTATAAAACAGTTTACACAAGGACAGTCATATTTTCTTCACCTATCTATAATTTTAAGTTCATTATAAAAAAGACAACAGAATAACGGGAAATTCATGGTTAATGCCGGAAATTTATAACATGCAACTCGTTAAGGCAAGACAATAAACTCCAATATGGATTTGTTTTTAAAGATATATCACGTTATGCTCATGACTGCATTCAATGTGTCGAAGCAAATTGTTTAGCAGATTCCTCCTAAGAAGTTTCAGAACTAGAAAGCTTTGAATAGTCGTCAGACGTTTCAATTCTAGAAAGCTTTGAATAAGCGTCATTTTTTGTGTCATTTCGGTTTTGATAGCGTACTCCTCTGTTTTCATCATTTCCGATTGTAATATAGCCATCAGCGTCTTTAGCTGGCCCAACAACTGATGCTGGAGTAAGATAATCATCCAAATTCCCTTCTTTGATTTCAGCATATACTTCGCTAGTGTCTGTTCCGAAAGCATTCTCTTTCACAGAATGGTAAATATGTTTGTACCCCTCTTGATCTGTGGTATTTGATTCTTTGCATGCTTCCTCCTCAGTTCTTGGTTTACTGTAACGCAAAACAAAATTAGATTATAACTGTTTCGAGTTTGCTATAACTGCTCTTACATTCAATAATATTAAAACGCTTCATAAATTTGTTTCGAGAATATTTCCTTATTAAGATGACTATTACAATCGCAACGTCGTGCGTATTCTGATTTATACTCTTCCATTCTGATATTATACTCTTCCCATGATCTACAAAGTTTTATAAAAAAGTAAATATTGTACTTCAAAATGTAGATATTGTGAGTATGGCGGGCTGACATATCTAAGAGCAGTGCGCATGCCATCCCGGAAGGTTTTAGCGGTCGACGTTTGCCAGGGCATCGTTTGACAACAGCCAAACAGCATTTGGTGAGCAATTCTATGTCGGGGCAACGTTCAGTTCTTTGACGTTCTGCGTCAAACGCCATGAGGTTTGTCGTTGTATAGGTGCAACAGAACAACATAACAGAAAGGCTCAAAGCGGCAACACTACTTAAGAACTGCGTGAAAGACATAAAAGCATCCCTTCCAATGACTTAGTTTTGCTATATCTTCTGGTTGGTCCTTTGGCGCCATGGAGTCCATTTACCATTTCTGTATAATAGTATCCGCTTAAGTCGGTGCTAGGGAGCGTGAAGGGTTTTACACTAAGTACAAATTTCATTTACTCCTCATGAACAGACTCCATCAACTCTAGTCGGCTAATATTGTGCTTGCTTGCATTCTATGCTTCCAATGAATCTTTCTTAAGATTTTTTTATTCAGCTGGCAAAGCTCGTGTTTTGCTTAGACAGGTTCATATTCACATAGACTCGATAGTCTATATCATGTAATTACTAGTATCTAAAATCCGTCGATAAAGAATATAAGAAATGACCAAGAAGTTCACGTCATAAACGCTTTCGTGTTATAACTATTGTTGGCGCGGTTTTTAACACTTAGAACTGCATTAGATTGCAGTCTATCTGATATATTTTTGACAACTCTAACATACCTAGATTACTGGGTTTGTATTTTGTGAAAAAGTGCTTACACTATAGATTTTGAGGTACATGTGTCTTTGACAAGAATGATATATTACGACTTTAGTCAAGAGATTCTTAATGACAGAAAACGCTGGGAATTATTTTAAAGAGAATTCTTATTGGTGAGATGTTATTTGCCTCAACATGTTTGATTTGCGCGTTACTAACTTTTATGAAATGAATTACAGTACAATTTGCACGTGCTTAGCGGACAACTGGCAAGCTGAAAAAGCACAAATAAATAAAAATGAGATATTTATGTAATAGTTGCAGGAAGGAAATATATGCCAAAGAGAAATGAGGCGCTTTCAGTTTTCTTCAGTGTATATTCGTTATATTAGTTGAACTGTTATCAAAGTCATATCGTTATAAACATTTTTAACACAGAGCTGAGAAGAAATAGATCTGGATTACCTATACTCAGAACTTCATTAGTTATACCTGAGTTTACACTAATAACCGAACAAGCATTGCATACGAAGACTTTCTGATTCCAGAATGTGAAATACATATCGTATAATTTGTGTTTACTTACGCCTCTCCTTTTGATTCTGAAAGCAAACATTTCACATAAGGAAATATTGAATGCGATATTTATGTAAGAAATAATATATAACAATCAGTAATTTGTCATTGAGTAAAATCATTGTTTTGAGATGCGAAGGAATTATATCATAAGGGTGCAGTCCGAGTGAAATAATTACACGCATCTAAACGACAACGATTTTATTCACGCGCAAGTCATTGTTGCAGATATATTATTTCGATTCTAACACGTTATCAACGATCACTTAACGACATCCATCAAATATTTGCCTGATTTCAGTTGATTTCTTTTTCAGCAGGCCGTTATGCCCCCTAATTATATGGCGTTATAAATGTGACGTCAAAAAATGAATTGTTGAATAATAACGCACACTTTTAAACCTTCTTTGTTTCACTGGCAAACAATTCGAAACGTTTTAGAATTATCGGTTTCTTTCTATTTACATCTTTATTTAGATATGAGAGAGATAAACATTAATGGCTGTGTCAGACATTTCTATATGCATTGTTTGTTTCGTTTTCTTGGAAATATTGATATCATGAAATTATGTAATTTCGTGCGCACGAAATATCGAGGTTTATTCGTAGATTTTAACATCTTAACATAAAATGGGTTGGAGTATTACTGCTTCGTTAGGATTTTAGAAAAAAATCAGGGATTGACACAATTTACGGTAAAACAAGGAAACAGTTCAATTTCGTGTAAGTTTTAGCATTTAATTGTTTATGAAAACGAACGACGTTAAACGCACTCCATTGAACAAACATCAAAATAAGGTATTTAAAAACACATGGGTCATCATGATGATGACGCACCTATTAATTAGTGCAACTTGAACTCAAAAACGTTTACTAAGGAGAAACACTGTGAAATTCATTTGGTAGAAATGAATAAAACACGAGACATAAATACTGTTATAAAGATCAAATGATTGAGAAATAGTTGCAAAAGTTTTCCTCCCTAAGCGGATATGTAAAGATGTTAGTCATTTTGAGATCAATGTTTAACTTACAACCTAACAGAAATTTACTGTTGAAAACGGCAAGACATTACTATAAAAAGTAAACACGGGTCCGTTAATACCCGAACCCTTTTTCGCCTCGTCTTAGGTCATTCAATTGAAATGTAATGTAATTCCTACCTTACCTTTGTTCAACATATTCAGCCCTATACAAGCAAAAATGTGTTTTCAATGAAATCAATTAGTATTTACAGACGCATACAAAATTGCGACATCGTTGAAGACTTGTCTCTCATTTTTTGACTACTAGTTTACAATATAGATCAGCTTAATAAAGAACTTACTTGTCTTTTTCTGTTTTCTCCTGTACCTGAGACAGAGACAACCAATCAGGACAATGCCAAGTAGTAACACACAAATTGTGGACGCGAGTATTGCTACTAACGTAGTATGGCTTTCTGTTTCTATAAATAAAAGTGAATAACAATCTCATCTTAAGCTATTCCAGCCATTCTTGACGGGTTGGCAACATAATAGGCTATTTTGTTTAAAAATAAAAAACGAAAAATATTTCGTCCTTATACGTCCCTCCTCATAACTCGAATTCCGGTTATCTCGAAATAAAAAGCATGGTCCCTTGAAATTTGAGATACCGAGTTTCGACATTTGTATTTAACATACGCTTTAGAACATACTTCTAATCAACTCATTTAATATGGCACTAGCATATAGGTCCTAACAATTCCAAACACTCTGTATTACAAATGTTTCGTCTTCCTTCAACTTGAAAACTTGAAAACAAAAGACCAATCAAGCTTTAAATAGACTTGTTATTATGCAGTTGTTCCGACTATCTACCTAAACTGTAGCAAAAGGTTACTGAAATTTACATAATATATAGAGGAATCCTCTCAGGATATTTGTTTGTTTTTCGTGAATAGGGAATATATCTCACTGAGAAGTGAGAAAATGTGAAATAGAATAGATATATATCATATTCCTCCCCCCCCCCCCCCCCCCCCAAAAAAAAACAACAATAAATTTTATTTTTATTTTATGCTTAATTACGTTGAGATGTGCATTTTGCAACAATTTTAATCTCAGCGCGGGAATCAGGAGCACGTAAATAGACATGATGTAAAACGTGTTTTGACGGTAAAAAGACGCACACAAACATAAAGTTCCATTTTTTTTGCTGCATAACGGTATGAAATTCTCATTTAGTAAAATAATTTAAATCGCGAAATATGCTATAATAAACAAAATGCGACTACAATTTTCATACTATTTTAATTTAAAATTCATACACAATATACAAGTGTATTGGAGCCATATATCGCAAATATAGGTTTCACAGTGTGAGTGATGAGATATAAAAATATTTAACTGATAGAATAAAGTATTTCATTAGTTAGCATAAATCAAATCAAACCATTTTTTCATGATTCTAATATATCAAAGGTATAAGATACTGCAGTTTTAATCATTAATAGTCTATTTCAAGTTTAGTAATTCATGGGCAAAAGTCATTTATTGGATAATATGCATGTTTGCAAAAACTGATTAATCGTGAGATTTAGAGTAACACCGACAGAACTTAAGTTTGATATCAATTTTGCACCTTCTGATGGTCGACGAAGATCAAAAAGTATCGGGGTTGAATCAACAAGCTTCTGTAAGCCAATTGTGTTGTTTCTGTTCGAGAGGCAAGTGATTTGAAATCAGAAGTTTTACCTTTTATGATGCTTATGACGCTAGAAGTAATTATAATAAGATCGTATCCGAGATCAGTAAAATGTGTTTGTCAATGACCTTAGCGGAATTCGATTTAAACTACAATATGCGAACCTAATTATCATGAAAATGATATGTATGAGAACTGTTCGATACATGTAAACTACGTAATGTTCATTGAGTATTATCTTAAAAAGAACTGACTCAAATGATCAAATTAACTTTACATCCTTTCAATGTATTCTCCGCGATTGGAAATACATAACTGTAGGCTGTATATCCACTTCAGAAATGTGTCACGGTTGGCTGTTTTGGGTATACCTCTGAGACACTGGCTGAAGGCTGAGTCCAAGGCTTGCCTGGAGTTATATCGACGCCCAGATAAGAACTTTTTCAGTTTTGGAACAAGGAAAAAATTGCAGGTAAGACTAGATCTGGAGAGTACTTTGGGCGTGACAAGACGATTACCTTCTCCGACTTTAGAAATTGCTTTAAAATTACAGATGTAAGTGCTGGAGCATTATTATGCAGAAGACACTTATTTTGAAATTCTGGACGTCATTTCTGATATAATTTCTTATGCTGTGCTCAAAACGACATCACGGTAATACCAACCAGTGACAATTTTGCCCTTCGGCACCGGAACTTGTATGGTTTTACCATCGCATGAGAAGAATATAGCATAGAGAATCTTCTTTGTGCTCATTGTCCTTTTGGCAACTACTGGCCGTTTACCGTAGTTGGTTAGCCATATCATGTTTCCAATTTTCCTAACTGGTTAGAAATAGTGCACCCATATCTCGTCACCAATAACAATGTTTCCAAATGCCTTTGGTTTAACGTTGAAAACTTTTTGAACAATTGTTTGGCCGTTCGTACGCGTACCCTTTTTTGTTCATTTGTCAATGGATGAAGTATCTATCTGGCAGAATTAGTTCGTACTTTCAAAAACCGCTTCAGAATGAAATACACTTTCGATATTTATTAGGCCAACATCTTTTGCAATATGCGAATTATATATCTGCCACCTTTTTCAATCATTTCCCTAACTTTAACATACTCAGATTAACTATGAAATTTCTTTCTCCACCTACGAACTGTTACGATACTGGGCCCATAAACTTCCCCCTATTCAGTCAAAATCTGCATTACCGAAACGGCCGAGTTCAGTGCGAAATTTTGTGTAAACTCTTATTTCTTCAATATTCTCAGCATTTTTTTCCAACCATTTTAACAGCAGTGGTCAACGACTGGCTCTATTAAAATGAAGATTATCTTAAGACTGCATTGAACTAAAGATTCATGTATACACTATTGTAAACGTATTGAATACAGCTTTCTATTTGTGCCAGTATTGCTGAAATTGTGCATACTTTTATCGTGCTGTAGTACAATACACATTACATATCGAACAACCCTCGTACATTATCTCTTAGACAATTAAATACCTATTTGACAATTTATGCCAGAGTATCCACTTAGACAGTAACACTTGTATCCGTTGACTCTGTCCTCACAACTGCCTGCATTTCTACATGGTGGTGGATCACAGTCATTGATATCTGTTAGGTAAAACAATGTTTAGACAAGATTCAACTACTGACTAAATTCTCTGAAACTTGAAAACACCAACAAGGAAGTGGCAAAATACCATATTTTATCTCCGAAATAATCCCAGTTCACAATAGTTTGAAGAAAAATCTGAGTTATGCTTATAATTACGTAGAAAAATTAGCGGTTCATTTTTTATTGAGTACTAATTATTGGTAGTAAGTATTGTTGAAAAAGGTTTATGCAACGGATGAACCTCCGAAAATGTTGTGTTCAATTATTGGAATAAGTAATAATTCAAAGAACGAAGTGTATAAATATATTCATATGAATGCAGTAGACTTTTGATGATTAAAGTTATTTGTACATAACATACTTCATAGGATCAATCTTCATTACCTTAGCAACCACTATTAGTTTGATTCATCCAGTCACGTGTATATTTTGTTTTTCATTTAATCAGACCAGATACTTACTATTTTGACACTTATCCCCATCGAATCCAATAGCACAGATACATTTGAATCCTTCAAGTAAATCTTTGCAAGTTCCATTGTTAAGACACGGTGTGTCTATACAAGCATCGAATTCTAGATCTGAAACATTCAGCAGGTAAAAAGTAAAATCTGTAAGAACTTCCTCTGAAAGCAAAGAACGCAGGCAAGCTTAATTATAACAGGCTATGTTTGACAGAGTCTGTTCATATCTGCGATATGCAACAACACTAGCACCGGCTTAAGTGGGATTCAATGACAATGGTAAATTTGAATTTTCTCCATGATCCAAAGGGACCAGAAAATATGACAACACTGAGTCCAACTGAGAAATAATATGACACTTAAAGATTGGTGTTGTGAAAGTTTATATAATCTATAAGTCGAACCTTTAGAAGCATAACTCACATCACAGCAAATTAATACATATTGTACTGATTAAATTTTACCGAGTATTTTCATGAAATGTAATCCCTCACAACCCTAGCTCTGTCTTAACCAGAATTCTATTATGATAATGTCGACTGGAGGACAAGAATATTTAACAAGTTGAACACTGAGTCATTATACAAACCATCAAACAAAATTATACTAATATAACTTTTCTACGTTTTTGACAGAAATGAATAATGGCAATATGTGAGGTAACAGAGTTTATTTATATTATAACAGACACTTATATCCCTACTTATTTTGTATGTATTTGTCAGAATACTGGTTATATGACCCAGGGAAGTGCCTACGCTTTTAGTATCTTGAACAATGGTTTGGGTGCAATCGCTAAGGTGACTATGTCTTAGACTAGCTGACAAACGAATGTGGAATGTCCTTTGTTAAAATGTAGAGCTGGTGAGACCAAATTTCTCATATATAGAATTTTCCTCTGGCTACCTTGCCTAAATGATTTGCGTACCAATGATTCGTAAATTATTTCTATTATGAGCTAATCAATTTCATGGATCAGGCAAATCACTAAATATTTCAAACTAACAATCTTCAATTAAAAATGATTAGCTCAAACTCTTATAGGTTGGAGATTATACTTGACTGGTCTTTTTGTTGAAGTACCCGTCAGACAATGTCTTTGAATCAACAACATACGAGTCCTATCGCATAGATGCACATCCTCTGTCCTCTCAAAGTCTATATGATTGCCCTGATTCCTGGATGCTCAGCGCCTATATGCTATCATGTGTAGCATTCAACTACCATATAGGTATATCCCCGATGCCTTGGCTGACTTCGCCAATAACGCTGAACCGTCAATAAGCTGGAACTCTCTTACTATCTCAGTAGATTACCAAACTCTGGGTCTCCGTCTCAGCTTCTCGATGCTCAGCCTATATATGCTATCGTCTATAGCATTCAATTACCTTTAAGGTAAAATTCCTATGCGCTGGCCCTATAGCTCGAAACCTTATCGAACTTCTGCTAATCTTCTGGGTTAAATTATTAGTTGATTCCTCGATGTGTCTTCTTCAACCGCTGGATACAGAATGAGCTGTCTGTCATCCATCTACCTATTTATACCCCAGCATATGTGCTATTTTTAGAACTTGTTTCTGATTGGTCAAAATTTAAACATAACGTTTTACAACGAGCACTTGCTCTATCAAATATCTGGTTCCCTTTTACTTTTGTATATGACATAATGTGTGATGCTGGGACTCAGCTATCCATATAATGAACCCAAATCAGCCATAAAAGACCCAAATTCTATTATTAACAGCAATTCAACAATACTTATAGCAATGATAACATGAAAAGGGAGTCAAGCACTATCTGTGCTTAATGTGTTACGTTATCAATATACTAACATGCAAATTATTCTGACAGTATTGAAAGAGTTATGCTGAAAAATATATTCAATGCAATGTGTTGCAATCGCATACGCATAGCCCACACGTTTACAGCCAATCTCTGAAATCGACTCTTTGGCTCATTGGTTAGAACATATTATACTAGCGCCCGAGCGGCGCGAGTTCGAATACCGCCACAAGCAGCTGTAATTTCTTCGTTATAGAATGCCGTTTGGTTTAATTGTTACGGCTAAAATTTATTAGAAATGCTTTGATGGTATAATTATCTTTCAATACGTTTTAAATGCATCAATAAAATAGTTTGAGGATGTATTTCCCCTTATATCTTTCCATGCAATACCCTTTTGCCAGATGTCTTCGAATATTAGTTTTATATGTTGTTTCTGTTGTTTCAATATTGAAATATAACTTTAAAATGAAAATATGTTGGAATTATTGCTTCAGAATAATAACTTTATGAAAGTTACATTTTGTAATGATCACGAGCGCGCAATGACAGGAAGATGTATAATGTCATATTATATGAAAAAATAAACGTTGTAAATATGTTGGATTGAATGCATCTTTGAATACAAAGTTTTAAAAATGGAACCAGGTTTACCTATCTCGCAACTGGTACCACCCCATTTGTTAGAACATTTGCATGTATATGACATATTTCCATTTTCACATGAACCTCCGTGAAGACATGGACTGGATAAACATTCATCTATGTCTAAAATGAAATTCAAAGCAAGACTGTATTAATGGACTTTAGCAAAATGCATACAGTTTAGCTCCTCATTTGCTAATAATATTTTTTATCTGTGAGAGCAGATGAAATAAAAGTATTCTTATTTCCTACTCTCATTATCGCAATTTTGATGTAACGGACAGGGGTATGCTTTATTGAATTTATGATCATTATTTCAACAATGAGATAAGACCAATGCTTAAAGGATTGCTTTTTTTTGAAATTAGAACTAGATTTATAAGCAGATGAAGTCATATTTTTTTGGGGGGGGGGGGGGGGGGAAAGAACAAGATAAGACTATCTATTAAACGTAAAAAGTCATGATACCTATGCACTGAACAGCCAGATACAAAGGATAGGTGTAACAAGGTGGAATCGCCCCTTTTGTGTATGTACAGTTCATTAAGCTTGATTCAGTTCCATCGCAGGAAATTCCCGACATCCAAAATAAATCACCGATGTTTCCGACGTTATTATCTTCTAGCAGTTTGTCTATCCCTCTGTAAAATTACATTAGCTACATCAATGCTACTAAAATGACAATAGCAACAATTTAAAATATATATTTAAAGCATTTCTTTTCTTCAAATTTAGAAAGGAATTCTCTTTTTACCAAAAAAGTGTGAGAAATGTTGACGGTAATTTACTTTTTTATCCTCCGTAAAGGAAAGCAATTTATCAAAACTTGTGAATTCCATTTGAAATCGGAACACTTCCGTTAACATATAAATAGTACAATAAGCTTTTTATGCTATTCTGCTGAGTCGTTTTAGTAATATTCGGCAGTTTTTCGACCCATCGACCATTATCCTTCACCACTTATGTCCGAAACCAGCAAGGTGATTCTTTAAAGATAGTTTTGGAACAGACTTAAGGAAACAGTAGTTCTAAGAAGGTGTTCATACGTGTCTGAAATTATACCTAATTGTCTCCCTCTGAAGTTATTCAGTCTTATCTCAATGCTATAGCAAGTTCGTTTCATTATTAATCATATACAGAATTCCAAATCTAAATTTTAAGAATTACTAAGCAAGATATCACCGTTACAGTTATCTTTTTCAAAATTAATGTTTTGCAACCGGTTGAAAAAGATCACAGTCTAAAAGTGCTCCTGGGCAGTACCAAATATGTGTTCACAGGTGGTCAAGTATGAAAACAGCCATTCGTAGTACTTCATCTAAAATAAGCCATTCTCAAGGAGTTGGGACTAGAAGTTTATATTTAAAAGTCAGCCTTACACATGAAGTTGGGTTTAGAAGGACAAATCTAAAATAAGCCACGTTTTGACAGTTAGAATTAGAATTTCTTCAGAAAAAAAACGGAACTGGATGCACACTGTTAAAATAAGTCATGCTCAAAAGTCAACAAAACTGTCAGTTAACTACACATTATGTAATTTTGCAAATTTTTGATGTGATGAATATTTTGTTTGTAATTTGAGTTGTGTATTCGCTACCTTGATACACAAAGGTATCCCAAAATTACAAAGAGTAAAATATTTCAATACAAGTTAAAATATCTGACAGACAAAACATTTCTTTATCCTGTCATTTCTGAGGAAAAAGTGTAAATTGTAAGTTTTTTGGGCGATCTGTGAAGTTCCCACTTTTTTCTATTTTATTATCACAGCAGCGTTGTTTGTGCCGTGTGGCGGCCGTAAAAAGTCTCCCCGTACATTCAATCAGGGCTGTTATATTTCGATCTTCTCAGATCGTTCAGCACGACTTTTATGTCGTGTTATTGGTACTGTTTTGTTTCTCAACATAACCATTTCGGCCTGGGTGGTTCCAATACTCCCGTTTTCATAGCCTTGGGTATTGTATTATCACCCTTTGGATATGGTGCCTGCTTTTTAATTTTGTCTTTTGACAGTTCCTGTGATACGCAGGCTCCATAACCTCAGATCCCCTTTCTAAATTCCAGTTTGTTTAGTTCTGCCCATTGTTTTCTCGTTTAGGGCAAACCCTTTACTTTATCTGGGGACCAAACGCCGCTCTTCATGGAATTACACGCCTCAACACGTGTATCATTGAAGGTTCCATGTTCACCGGCGTTTGAATACATCTGCGGATGTCTCTAAATTGCTTATTGTACTTTTAGCATGTGTAAATGTTGAGTTCTGCTCAACCCGGGGCTAGAGGGCGTGGACGGTAGCATGCATTTCCACAACCGTCCATGAACAGGCTCAATCAAACCGAGCCTGCAACATTTTCGTTTTTGTCGTGTTGGGCGATCTGTGAAGTTTCCACTTTTCTCTATTTTATTATCACAGCAGCGTTGTTTGTGCCGTGTGGCGGCCGTAAAAAGTCTCCCCGTACATTCAATCAGGGCTGTTATATTTCGATCTTCTCAGATCGTTCAGCACGACTTTTATGTCGTGTTATTGGTACTGTTTTGTTTCTCAACATAACCATTTCGGCCTGGGTGGTTCCAATACTCCCGTTTTCATAGCCTTGGGTATTGTATAATCACCCCTTGGATATGGTGCCTGCTTTTTAATTTTGTCTTTTGACAGTTCCTGTGATACGCAGGCTTCATAACCTCAGATCCCCTTTCTAAAGTCCAGTTTGTTTAGTTCTGCCCATTGCTTTCTCGTTTAGGGCAAACACTTTACTTTATCTGGGGACCAAACGCCGCTCTTCATGGAATTACACGCCTCAACACGTGTATCAGTGAAGGTTCCATGTCCACCGGCGTTTGAATACATCTGCGGATGTCTCTAAATTGCTTATTGTACTTTTAGCATGTGTAAATGTTGAGTTCTGCTCAACCCGGGGCTAGAGGGCGTGGACGGTAGCATGCATTTCCACTACCGTCCATGAACTGGCTCAATCAAATCGAGCCTGCAACATTTTCGTTTTTGTCGTGTTGGGCGATCTGTGAAGTTTCCACTTTTCTCTATTTTATATTCCCATTTGTTAACTTACGAATAACCCAGGTATTTACAAACAACATCACCAGCTGACTCTTTCTGCCAAAATGACATAGCGTATGTACAAACTGATCCCCACCGACCATTAACCTCTAACTCAACTTTGCCGTCATAAAATTTTGATCCGTTTACCAGTCGTATTGATCTTATGTTGAAGTCTGAAGAAAACAAATAAATAAATAAGAATAAAATACGTAGGTCTAATAGATGCATTACATATTAGGATAATCCAATTTTTATACAAAGAACTTTTTGCTTCATTCTTTGATTAAGATCGTTCTACAAATAATGTAAGACTGCAGTGTTCATACATGAAAATAAATCTACTGCTTTATCATAGTGTGTTAGGCTATCTTAGCTAATTTAAGCAGTTTTGCGACTTTGAAAAAGTCAAAGACAGATTTCATTGATGCAATACTACAGGCTGCTTTCAGAAGGGCGCTGTTAAAGTGCATGTTCATTCCTGAAGTAATGCGCGTAAAAACGTAAATAATTTTCAATCGGTTGTGGAATATAAAACTTATGAACCCTGCCTGTCAGACTGAGTGTGACTTTGCAATAAAGCAAACAAGACTAAAGTAGTTCTACAATAGCATCGTTAAATTATTGATTACACACATCAACCGAGGGGCACATTTGCCGAGCGTTATCTGTGTGATCTGCGCGAGCTGTCTACACCGTCTCAGGTCCAGCAGTTGTTTTAATAACCATTTTATTATATACTAATGACATCATCCTTGTTAAATTTAGTTGGATCCTTGCGCTTTGTTTACAAAGATATTTAGGCTTAGAAATACGCTTTGAGAAACAAAAATGAAACAACAGCAAATCATAGAAAGAAAGAGTCTTCTTTCTTTCTATGATTCAGTGTTGTTTGATTTTTGTTTCATAAAGCCTAATTCTAAACCTTAATAATAGAATGTTTAAGCTGTATATGAATTTAAAAGTCATTATCAATGGTTTCAATTATATGTAACATCTATGAATCTCACCTTTCAAAATTCATATATAACATTTAACAGATAAAACATTGGGTGTTCAGGGTGAAAGGTATAGTAATCTTACACTGAAAAGAACTTATTTTCCTTTCATTTCAAGTCTTTGCAATGGATTTAATTATCTGAGGTAAAATTAAGAATGGAAGGCCGATTGTTTCATTGTCACGTTTTAATAGGCAATATATTGACAAAACACTTCTCTACTCTGTCGCGTAGATATGAAAATTTTTAATGCATCATTCCACAACAGGTGCAAATTTATAACCTTTTCTTTAAGAAATAGTTTATAGCAAAACAGTGTTTTATCACTTTTTATACACGATGGGTGGTTATACGTCGGGCGTAATAATTTCAGGAGGGCGATTCTTATAATATGTTCTTTATTGTAACATTTATATCAAATATGATGGAACTGTTTCTTCGCGCAAGCATGGCGCCAATAGTAGATATTTGTTAAAACACGTCAGGACCGGAAACGGTAATAAGTCTTACGGCAGAATTCAGTTCGAGCGAACATTATTGCGAATTATTCAGCAAAGTGAATAACTAATTCAGTATGTGTATAAATTAATCAAAACATTTGTGCAATGTGACATTTCATTTAAAACATGTTATTAAGTAAAATATTTCATGAAATTTGAAAGCGCTATTTCTTGATGCGTACATGGCGCTAAATATCACGTTGACATGACGTCAACATAACATCGTTGTGATGATTAAAGCAATGTTAGCCATATTAGAATATTAGGTAACGGTAACTTTACATCAGTGAATCGCGAAATAACATTCTGCATCTTATCATTAGATTGTGACTAATACATCTTTTTTTCAAAAAGGAATCCACTTTTAAGATTTAGCAGTTCTTGTTATTGTGTATTAGCCAAGTTTGCAATTGTTTTCGAAACATAACGGGTATATATACACCGAAATGCAGCTGTATTTGACGAAACGAGAAAATATCAGTTAAACTAGTTGACGCTCCCTAAAGTATGCTTATTGCGTTTTAAATGCAAAAAACAAAACAAAAAACTGGGCATATATCCCATTTTAGTAACGAAGCTTCTGAAGAAGTTTCTTGCAACCCAAGCGAATAGTTTTTGAGAAAACGCACACAAAAGTTATGCTCAGTGTCCCTTTAGAGTGAAAGATTCTATCAAATATCGGAGAATATCAGTCAAAGGTTGCTGAGGAATATTCCGGACTAGGATGACACTATACTTTTTTTGAATGTAAAACAATCAAGATGCAGTAACTCAGTTTAATCATCTGACCAAAACATAAAGACTGTTTGCGCATTTCCACTTAGGAGTGTGGTCCCTATTCATTTTCGCTGAATTCAAGGCCACAGTTGCGGAAAAATATTTCGGACATTGATGGCGCTTCAGTTCAGTACATAAATGTTGAATGATCAAGAGCTATAACTTAGAGAAATATCAATCGACCGAAACAGAAATATAATATGTGCATCTACTCATAGGGGTATACCAATGTTGAATAATCAAAGGGCAATAACTGAATGAAAAAAAACATCCTACCGAAACAGATATCAAACATGAGCATCTCCTTTTGGAACTTACGCCCTCCTAATAAGTTTCGTTTTATTCCAGGGAATGGTTGCTGACCAATACTCCGGACAAGAATTGTCGGGACGGATGCGTAGCAACATATTAGATAACCCCCTTTTGAAAGCATAAAAATTGATGTTGCAGAAACGATAAAAATATTCATACCAAAACAATAAAGCCATGTGCCTCTCTTATATGTAGTCATTAGAGATGGTGTAAACGAAAATTCTGGATGATCACACTGCATTATATGAGTCTCGTTTCCTGTGCATTTCAAAGAACTGAGCCAGGCTTTTCTGTAATAAGTATCCAATGGTCGAGCAGATGCGCTGAAGCCTCCATTTCTATAAGAGTTTGAAGTAATGAAATAGAAAATCATTTTTGAAGCCACACAGTCACAAACTCTTTGAATTAATGATACGCTGCTTTATATATATATCGAAATTTTTGTATCTAAATATTCTGTGTAATATATGATCATTAAATTAGTACCTCTTTTTCTGATAAAACGAGTTTTAAGTTACCATTGACTTTAAAAAAACTCGGAAAAAGCCTATAGACGAAACAAATATTTACATACTGAAAATCAAATATCTGGCAAAGGTACGTAGCCGTTACGTTATCAAAAGTATACCCAGGATCACCAATGAATCCCCAAGATCCATTATGGTAAATTTCGACTGCTCCCTCGTCACTGAACTCATTCCAATGGGTCAAACGTACGGCTGGAAATAAGAAAAGCACTATCAAGAAGGATAAAATAGACTTTTTGTATAAACCTTTCTACGGCAATTTCGCTATAAAGAGGGGACAGCATTGACAAAAATAGTCTATAAACATGTATATGGCGTTTATCGTACGTTTGGACAAAACAAAAAGGTTATCATACGTTTTGGACAAAACAAAAAGTTATGACAATGGTTCTTTTTGTATTCAGCTTGTACACTGCCGTATGATGTCTCTGGATTGTATTTTTTACTTGTAACATGTAATAATGTTAAGTTCAGCTTGTCCAAGGGCCAGAGGACATGGACGGTAGCTCCCAAATCTACATACACCGTTGAACAGGCTCAGTCAATAGAAAAAAAGTGGAAATTTCACAGGTCGCTCAACACGACAAAAACGAAAATGTTGCAGGCTCGGTTTGATTGAGCTTGTTCATGGACGGTAGTGTAAAAATGCATACTTTTTTGGAAACAATATTTCATACCCTTCATGAAAACCCATTTCTTAAGTGTCAAAGCCGTGCCTATCTATATTTTGTTCACTTATGTTTGTGATAGGGGTGGTAAAACTCACTTTTAAAAATTTAGGGGTTGGATAAAGTTTACGTCTACCAGATTTTTCACTGTTTAATTAATACAGTTACTATCTGATTGTCAGTAAATGTATTTATGTCAACCAATGTCAGCAAAAGAAATTCATCAAACAGGAATGAAGGGCAAACTTGATATTTAAGGTTAAATGTCAAACTTATGTACAAATCACAAAAATTTAAATATTTGAAATTTATTTTATTCTTTGAAATTAGTTTGTTTGTTATCATAAGTTACTCAGCTTTATATATGTAATGTGTATATATCAGCAAAAGTCAGAAATGCAAATGTTATTGCAAAACGGCAAGGTCAAGCCTAATAACTGAAAGTCAAAGTTCATTTTTATGCAAAAATGAGAAAAATATTACCTTTACTTTTTCTAAACTGTTTAATATGTATTCACATTATTAGTCACTGAAGTTAATTCGTTTTAATGTCTGTATGTCAGGATGAGTCAGCAGTGCAGATGTTACCAAAAAACTGCCAAGGGTAAAGCTTATATCAAAGGTCAAAGGTTAAATTTATGTGCACAATTGCATGAAAAGCTTCCTGTTTGAAATATAACAGCTATTCTAAGCACTATTAGTAAGTGAGCGTAATTTAGTTTAATGTACATATGGCCAACAATGTCAGTAATAAAGATATCGTCTGAAATCAGACAAGTTCAAATGTAATATTAAGGATCAAAGGTCATTTGCATGTAAAATACTGAAAATAGCTCTTTAACTTTTCTTCTTGTTAATAATATCTTGTCGATATTAGTCAACGAAATCAGTTCATTTTAATGTATAAAAATTAGGCGATACCTGGTACGCACTTTTAATTTCAAAACATTCAAGGTCAACCATAATATCAAAGGTCAAAGATCAAAAAGTAAGTAAAATGTTGCAATAATATCATCTTTGTAATATTTTTCATCGTTTAACAGTATTTATTTTGCCATTTAAGTAACTGATCGTTGTTCATTTTACTGTATATATGTCAGACGATGTCACGGAAGAGAAAATAAGTCAAGGTCAAACCTGGTATTGGAGGTCAGGGGTCACGTTTGTACAAAAAAATCACAAAATGT
The DNA here is from genome assembly GCF_021730395.1 of Mercenaria mercenaria. Classification (NCBI taxonomy): domain Eukaryota; kingdom Metazoa; phylum Mollusca; class Bivalvia; order Venerida; family Veneridae; genus Mercenaria; species Mercenaria mercenaria. The sequence continues at coordinate 44,842 of NW_026462609.1, forward strand.
GGAATACTTACTCACTACTTTGTTCAAAAATGGCTTGTTGTTATAACTCACTGTAGTCTGCAAATATCTTGGGAAAATGTGACTTCTGATGGCATTTTTGTTAATGCTCGGATATTAGTATAAAAGTGTTCCTTAGGACCGAACAGGAAATTTAAAAAGGACTGTCGCCTTCTAGGGTTCTTTATAACAGTACAATGGGGTCAAAGGTCAAATAAGTGCATTTACAAATAAACCATGCCACTGTACTCGTTTTATTTTCATATACTATCTAAATTGGTTTAAATATTGTGTCTCAACGCCCTTAAGTATTTTGTAAATTAAATTAATGATAATATACAAAATATATACAATATATATATATATATATATATAATACTATATAGAATAATATACATGTATATATCTAGGAAAAGTAGTATACGATGGCAAAGTGTGTTTCACTTGACATGTTTGCTAATCTTAATATGTGGATGAACTAGAGAAAAGTTTTTGGAACCGTCGTATCCAAGCGTTAATTCAATGTAATTTCAATGCCACATACATGTCAAGGTCAAATCTGAATTTTTAAAAATGACTTCTAGGTTATTAAAGGCAGCAAAATGGTATGTATATTAATAATATACTAAATCCACAGCTGCTTTTTCCATTTATCGCCAAATTTTGACAGATTTGAATGAATGTTTTACACAACGTTAAATGATTATTTTGTTATAATATAACATAAAGAAGATCATAGCCTAATGTAAATTCATTTGTAAAGATAACAATAAGGTAACACTTAAATTAAAAGTCACATAATTAGTAAATTCCAAATCAAAATAGTACACTTTGTTCCTATTAATTCAATGAAATTTTAAATTATTGTATTCTGAATGTTCAACTCTGTTTAGTTGTAAAGGAACATCCGTCAATATTTTCAAAATGAACATGTTAATTCTTTATCAGGTTTGTGGCGTCATTAATTACACCACATTAATGACCAAATTGGTTGATCTCGCAGATGGCAGTATTTGCCTGATACAGACCAGACCCAAGTTGCATTCATTCTGTGACATGTTTGGGGAGTGGGGTGTACCTTATTTGAACTGTCATGGCACAACAAATGTACGCACAATTGATATCGCCTATTTAATTGAACTGGTCATTAAACAATGTGTCCAATATTCATTCAAATCTGTCAAAATTTGGCAGAGATAAAACCAAAAGTCGGGTGCAGAGTTTAAAATTGAGCAAATGATTATAAAATGACACTGCTAATGCATTTCAGACAGCAATAAAATTTGAATTTAAGCTTTGAACTGACTATAAAAAGAATCTTTACAAAGAATCTTTACTTGTACACCCTTTGAGAAATTCGTGCGAACGAAAAAATATGATAGGTTTTGAGGAAGAAGACTACAGGGGAATATAAATGTATAAAATTCTCCCATAAACAGTTAAATCACTTTACTGTCATGTATACAACCAAGTATTTTAAGCTTAATAAGTAGAGCGCAGATCCAAGGATCGCGAAGTCGTGAGTTAGATACCCGAGAAAGGTGTATGTTCTCCATGACGATTTGATAATAGACATTGTCAGGAGTAATTTCGTCCTCCACTTCTGAATCATTTGGGGAATTTGTCAGTTATATGCGGGGAAAGGACTACTACTTATATTGATTCAAAAACACTGATTAGGTAAATTGACCGCCGTTAAATGACCGAAATACTGTTGAAAGTGACATATAGAATATTATATGGAATCCTTCTCCAGCCCCTAAAGAAATGATTTCAAATCTGGTGATGATTCATTATATGATATATATTTATATATCTATGTTAATTTGTCCACGTGATGATGGTTAAATAGGACCAGTTTAGAAGAATAACTGAAATATTGGTCACATCATAGTTCATCTATACTCTTTTCCCTTGATTTGCTGTACTAAAGTTCTTTTGTTACTATCGGTCAGGTATTTAACATCGTTTTTTATTTATATGCAATTAAGTAGCACATTTCAAGAACTAAATTTTCTATCACCGAATCTCTTAATGTGATATTTGCATCATTTCATTCTGAAAATTCAGCAAGCTATTTCTGTTTCGATGCTTTTTATCTTTTGCTTTGCTTCTACTCTCACTTGCTGTTGAAACGAATCAGATCGTAACAGTTTACAGAGTTGACACTTGGTTTCAGACAGGAAGTCTTGATAACATTGTGAAAACAACGCTAGTATCTTGACAAATAAAAATAAAGGTATTAAAATATCAGAAGGTTGCTTTAGATTATTTTTATAATAGTAAGACTGGGGCTCATTCAATGGAATTGAAGTTATACCCTCCGTTATTTTCATGAATACTGACAGATGATGGTTCAACTAATCAAAATGATGAAATATAGTGCTTAGATAGTTAACAAACGATATACAATGCGTAAAAATAACTTCCAGCAGGTTGAGAAGAGTATGAAGAAGAGATTTGAAATTCAAAACGATGGATTTATAATAAACAAAAAATGCCGACAAAATATGTCAGACTAAGACGTCTATTGCTTTTGAAGTGTTATGGGGTGTATACATTTTTTTTATATAAGGGTAAGAAGTTATATCTATAAGAGTAGTTCATTCTAGCATTCCGCACTGAAATTAATTGACAATATATTTATCTTAACACGTTAAAGGCTAATTCACTAGCGTAAGCTCACATTTGTTTATTTTATAACATCAGTAGATTCCTTTGTGATACATTGGTAAGTTTGCTATTATACTGGGTTTTATCAACCAATCACTCGGAAATCTAAAGGTGTTGTAACAGGAAAACAAACATGCTTTGCCCCTTCATTCACAGTCATAAAGATCATATTATTCAGATTCGATATACTACCAAATTTACTGACATTATCAAGCATTTTTATGGCTATGACATATATAGAACTAACATAAACAAATAGTTACAAAATTGTGGATATTGAAAACACTTGAAGAGTGGTTATAAGTTCTTATAACAGCCTATTGTTAATGTGCAAAGAAATACTTTTTTCAGCTGGTTCAAAAATAAAAAATACGAAAAGTAGCATTTTCATGCCAATGGAAAGAAAAAACACACACACACACGCACGCACACACACTAACGTAACATTTGCAGTTATCTAATATTTATATTTACACTTTGATATCGCTTAATTTCTATACATAGGTAGTAATTCTAAACGCAAACAAATTCATGAAATAGCTACATCACATACGTAAACCGCTGGAATAAAGTTTTTATTGACAACATAGACTATTTTAAAGAATTTGCACATTTCATACTATCACACATACACACTTAATCAAACTGAGTTTGCTAATTTTACGTCCTTGAGTTCTATGCTTCCGAAGGAATCCTTAGATCTGTCAATAGTTAGTACAGTCAAACTATGTTCGCTAGAGCTCGACGGGGCAAGCAAAATGTGTTAGTACAAGCCAACGTGAAGAATACATTATACAGACTTGACGCTGAGTTTGAGTCAAAAGTAGTACTTGGATAATCAGAATTCGAGCAACAGACGTGTGACTGTACTAGTCTTTATAAAATACGCGCCATAGATTTTTGCTGCCTGTACTGTTCATACAAACAATCATACAGGTAACTAACCAGACTTTATGGAAATTGTTAGCCTGAAAACGGAAATTTTAGAAACATAAGAAAGATAACTTCCATAAATGAACAAAATATCAGAGCGTACGAAAAGTTAAGCTTATTCTATAGAAATAACTTTAGACGCTTTGAATTTTGCCTGTCTCAAATGCAAAAAATCTATTGGAAGTAATTTATTTTACTTCTCAGTTTCATAATTATAACCGAAAACTTACAAGTTTGTATTAAAATGTAGCAAAATGGCAAAAATCTCTTTAATAAAAACGCACTTATTGACCTTTGACCTTGTGCTGTGACCTTACTACGACCTTTAGAAGGCGACAGCCCCCCCCCCCCCCCCCTGAAAAGTTTACAATTTTCAGTGTGCCCATACCACGTGACTTTGACGTCATTTTATGGCTAAGACGGCAAGCTGAATTCCGTCGCTTCCATTCTTCAAAGCAGCGTAAGTTCTTTATTCTTGATAAAATAAGACCAAATAAAGCGCAGGCTTATGCAAAAAGTGAGTACTACACTCACAAATAACGGTTTTATGAACAGATGAACTGTTTTGACCTGAAAACGGTAAAACTGTTTTGTTTAGTGAAAATTAGCATGCTAAGACGGCAAGCAAGTGCCCATTTTAACAGAAAAACGGATTATTATGGATATCAAAGACGCCGTACGTCTTACCAATTCACAGGGATTTAATACCCGCTCTGTAGGAGAACTTAGTTGACAAAAATATAACATAATTATTGAAAAACTGTAGAAAATGTAAAATATGCTAAGACGACAAGTCCGCTAATACGGCAAGTCATTTTCATGAAAATCTCGTCTATGAAGTCGCACTTCTTTCTAAACAGTCATCGGATGTTTACCAAGAGTAGATCACTGTACTTCGTGTCAAAACAACATAAAAACGTAAAAGAATCTTTATGTAATTCAAGTCACAAAGTGTTCATGCGAGGTTTCTGCAGATTTTGCAGACAAACCCTTAAGATGTTGAACACTTGAAAATTATCCAACCCAACGCCAACTAATGCGCACCTTTAAAACTGTTTTTCATTATATCGATGAATATCCCAAACCAGATATTTATCATTACCTAAGTTACAGAGGTAAACGTATATCTAAGCTAGTCGTCAGAACTAATCTCTCACTGCTTTAAATACATACAATATAGAAAGCTAGAAAATCACCTCGTATTTTATTCTTTTTGCAACTTTCCGAAAGATTTCTTGTTTCCTTCAACGCAGTAAATATCTATATTATTTTTCATGATAGTACTGGATTTTTACTGCTGTCTCTCCATTTACAAACAATGGCTTAGAATATATATTCTAAAAGAATGAAATGTAATAATTTAGTTTTGATTTCATAAAAAGGAATAAAAATCAAATACCTTGACAGTTCCTCTTTGTTCCTGATTGTCTAGATTAAAAAAAAAAACAACCCTATTTTATCAAAAGTTATAAAGTTAGGTTGCAACCAATAAAACAATACTGGAACTTATCACTATTGTTTGTCTTTGAAATATCAACATGTTTTGATCATAACCTACTTCAGACAAATTTTCCATAATTGAAGATACTTAGTCTAGATAAGTTAATTTTTCAATTTCAGTCTGTAAGTGGATTAATATCTGGTTCAGCTTCACCGTTATCATTTCGATTCAGGAATGTAAACTGAACATCGAATATTTTTGGCACTTGGTGATTTTGATGAATTTTCAATTTTCTTTCCTTTTGGTGTCATTGTTTTTGAAGGCGATTTTTGAACAGTTTTTTATTTTATTAGCAGACGGATTTCCTTGTGAATAATGGACAAACAGGCGTACAATATTTTATTGAATATTTCATTTTCGGTTCGTATTCATGAGAAGGCTGTGCTGATCTGCTGCTGGCTTTCTCAAAAAGGCTTTTCAAGTTTAAGTTACCGCCTAAACAGTTACCCGAGAGCCGGATATTTCCATCTGCACTTATAACCAATGACAGAATCTTTTTCTTGCATACCGATTTCAAGAAATAATAATAAAAATAAAATCAATCGAACGGCTTTCGTTTTAGAACTATTTCTTATGGCAGTGTATTTAAACAAAGCGCGGGAAACCAACGTCCGTAAACAGGAAAGACGTCATGACGTTTCAAAACAAACAACAATGTTTAGTTTCGGTTTTGTTTTATCAGCTGCAGCGTAACGTTATGAATATTTGATAAAATAATGTGATTTGAATCGAGAAATGTGCTATCAGGAACCAACAGGAACTGCCAAGGTATTAAATTTTTATTCGTTTTTTAAATAATATATAAATTACTACATAAATTTTCTACATATATGTAGTTCGTTATACGTCATTTACAGCACGAGAGTCATCTTACACCCCCGGGGTGTAAGATGGATTTTTCCAGCACCGGTAAAGATACCGGAAATCCCCGTCTGGTATCCAAGATAACCTTTCCAACCTCCTTATCCCCGCACCAGTGATTCTATGAGCTGATAAATTAATGTCACTGAAGTTTAATATAAGTTTTTATTTGTTAAGCATTTATGAAACATAGTTAATGTAAACTTTTTCTTATATTAAATCTAATCTTGTGACCCTGACCTGATCTTGATGAGGTGAACATATTACCCATGTTTTGTGAAAATCCCACTAGGGGTTTGGGCATATGATGATCCAAACAAGGAATAAGTCCAAAATGTCAAAATGACCTTGTGATCTTGAACCAACAAACTAGAACACAGGCTGTGCACAGTCTCTTGATGTGATAAATATCAGACCCAAACTGATGACAATTCGACATGGCGTTTAGAAGATAAGGACAGCACGCGAAATTAAGTCTCAAACTCATTAAACCTAACTTGACTTTGATCGGATACGGCTGTAGCACGATTTCTTCACACAGCCATGGTGAGGTTAACATTTGAACCGTGTTTGATGGAAATTCGTCAGGACGTTTTAGATGCATTAACCATTACGGACGGACGGATGGGTATACGGATGGACGGGTATGGACATCTCCATCTCCTGTTATCACGGCTGGGTTGAATACCGCTTAAGTTTGTGCAACAAAATAACTTTTATAAAAATGACTTGCCGTATTAGCGGGCTTGCCGTCTTAGCATTTTCTATAATTTTCGAATAATTCTGTTATATTTTTGTTAACTAAGGTCTCCTACAGAGCGGGCATTTAAGCCCTGTGAATCGGTAAGACGTACGACACCTTTGGTGTCAATAATCATCCGTTTTCTTGTTAAAATGGGCACTTGCTTGCCGTCTTAGCATGCTAATTTTCATTAAACAAAACGGTTTTCCCGTTTTCAGGCCAAAATTGTTTATCTGTTTATAAAACCGATTACTTGTGAGTGTAGTACTCACTTTTTGCCTCAGCCTGCGCTTTATTTGGTCTTGTTTGATCAAGAAATAAAGAATTTACGCTGCTTTGAAGAATCGAAGCGACGGAATTTAGCTTGCCGTCTTAGCCATAACATGACGTCAAAGTCACGTGGTATGGGCACGCTGATTTTTATAAAGTTAACAAAGACTATGGCTGTCGGACATTAACAAAAATTCCATCAAAGGCAATTTCTAGGCCTCTTATTTGGATATATAGGCAGACTACTGTTAGCAATTTGCTTTAATGTATTCATGTCAAGCAAGGTCAGCAATGAAGGTCTTATCCCTATAAGTCAAAGGCAAACCTATTATCAAAGGTCAAAGGTCAAATTCGTGTAAAAAATAGCTATTTTGCAATGATTTTTCTTTATTTGTAGGTTATTTTTGTCACTACTAGTAAAACTGATCATTATTCATTTTAACGTATATATATAACAGACAATAGCACGGTTGAATTGATAATGAAAAAGTAGTCATGGTCAAACTTGACATTAAAGGTCAAAGGTCATTTTTATGTAAAAATTCAAAACACAGCATTTTTAACTTCTTCTTTGTTAAAATTATCTTGTCATTTTTGTCATTGAAGATAATGTTTATTTGTAAGTCAATATCATCAATGCAGATCTGATTTCAAAAACAGTGATTGGTAAAGCTTATATCGAAAGTAAATGGTCAAATTTGCTTGGAAAATCGCAAAAATAGCATTTTTGCAATATTTTTCATTGTTTAAAGGTATTTTTTGTCATTATTAGTATCTTATGGTTATTCCTTTAAGTTTCATATATATATATGGGTCAATGTCAAAAATGAAGATATCATATGATATGAACCCAGATCAGCCCTGATGTTAAAGTTTAAAATTCATTTTCGGGTAATAAATTCAAAAGATAGCACTGTTATTTCATTTCTTTGTTCAAACATATCTTGTCGTTATAACTTGATGTTAATTCATTTTAATGTTAACTTTTACTTACTTACTTCCTTGCTGCGTTCCATCTTCTTATGGCCGTTTTATATCTTATGCTTAGATGCGGCAATGAACTACACCGTATTCTGCAGGCCGCTGGCATCTCTCCGCAGCTTGGTCTCAAATGGGATGTTTGTTGGCCAAACATTCTGTCGTGCTTCTTCCAGACAGGAACAGCCGTATAGAATGTGAAATGTAGTTTGTTTCTCAAATCCGCACTGATATTTAGCTGTCTCTGCAACACCCAGCTTTTCATATGATTTCTCAGGCCACAGTCTCCAGTGCGCAGACGGAAGAAAGTTAATTGACTGTGCCTTTAGCTTGTGTAGACTGTCATGATTTGGCCGGTAGCCTCCATTTATGTTCTTCCAGTCTGACGCAAAGCTGTTCTTCCACAGAGTCTGAGCTTTTCTGTGTGAAGTTAGAGGTTGGGACTGTATTTGCCTGGTTGGTTCCTTCGTACGTTTGTGCGCAGCTTCATTTCCAGCTATGCCCACATGTGCTGGAATCCATCGAAATGCTACATTGTTGTTCTCAGACAGCAGATTGATGTTTTTCAACAGCTGTCTGGTTAAGTTGTCTGATGGACCTGCTGAGAGGGCCTGAAGAGCTGACTTGGAGTCTGTTAGGAATATATTGTCCCTGTTCTCCTCGCTCATACAGTTCGAGTGTCGCCGATGTGAGGACTTGCATCTAGATCTATAGCTGCAGCATCTCTTGCCGGCTGGATGAGAGAGTGTGAGAGTGGAGCTGTCTGAAAATTTGATGTAGACACCACTCTCAGCATTCTGAACTGCCTTTTTACAGATCCATTGGTATATACTTGGATCCAAGACTGTACTGGATAGCGGTTATTGATCATTTCTAGCGTAAGAGATTGTTGGTAAGCCTGATGTTGCTTTCCCTTTTCTTCTACTCCTGGCACCTCCAACTAGATCTTGGGAGCACATTGTTCGGGAACCCATTCATCGGGCTCGAGCGGCTCTGCGTCTATGTCCAGTGCTCCTGATTTCGCAGTTCTTTGGCGATGTCGTTTCAGTCTGTTCTTGGTTCTGCTCTCGCGTTTTGAGTAGAGTGTTTGGAATGGTATTCTCTTTGCCTTCTCTGCATGCACAAAAGCTCTTGTCTTGTCTCTAATGGCTCAGAGTTGGCCGTCTGTTCCATTTCTTTTATTGGAGTTTTCTTCATTGCTCCATGATTATCCTCAGACTTGAAATTTAACCCATAAGATCTTTACATTTGCTCCACAACATGTTCCAGCCAGTTTTGTTCTTAATGGCGAGTATTTTTGAGGCCCTCTCCTTTGACCTTTAATGTCAGATTTGACCTTGACTAATTTTTTATTATTATGTCAAGAATGATATGATTTGTTATATATACTATCAAATAAATAATTTGTGTGTTTTCTTGTTTTGGGTTTAACGCCGTTTTTCAACAGTATTTCAGTCATATAACGGCAGACAGTTAACTTAACCAGTGTTCCTGGATTCTGTACCAGTACAAACCTGTTCTCCGCAAGTAACTGTCAACTTCCCCACATCAATTATCAGAGATGGAGAGGACGAATAATTTCAGACACAATGTCTTTTATCAAATCGTCACGGAGAACATATGCCCAGCCCGAGGATCGAACTCGCGACACGCGATCAGTAGACCGACGCTCTCCCTACTGAGCTAAGCGGTCAGGCTTAAAACGAATAATGATCAGTTACAAGATTTGAAATATCCTAAAAAAAAACGAAAAATCATTGCAAAAATGCTTAATTTTTTTCTTATTTCCACACAAACTTACTTGACCCTTGACCTTTGTAATGAGTAAGTATTCTACATTTTGATCTTTTACACAAAAATGACCCCTGACCTTTAATACCAGGTTCGATCTTGACTTATTTTCTCTTGCATGACATCGTCTGACATATATACAGTAAAATAAACAACGATCAGATACTAAAATGACAAAGCAATTACTTTTAAACAATAAAAATTATTACTAACAGGTGGTATTATTGCAACATTTCACTTACTTTTTCGACCTTTGACCTTTGATATTGTGGTTGACCTTGAATGTTTTTAAATTATATTTGCATACCAGACATCGCCTAATTTTTAAACATTAAAATGAACTGATGTCGATGACTAATATCAACAAGATACAAGAAGAAAAGTTTAAGAGCTATTTTTTCGTTCTGCTACTTGAAAATGAACTTTGGCCCTTAATATCACATTTGAACTTGTCTGATTTCAGACGATATCTTTATTACTGACATTGTTGGACATATATTATACAATAAAATTAATCACGAGCAATTACTAAGTATGATTAGAAATAGCTGTTATATTTCAAACAGGAAGCTATTCATGCAAATGTTCACGTAAATTTGACCTTTGACCTTGGATATAAGCATTACCTTTGGCAGTTTTGGGGTTAAATCTGCACTGCTGACTTTGCCTGACATACAGACATTATAACGAACTAACTTCAGTGACTAAAAGTGTAAATACATATCAAACAGGTTAGAAAATATAAAGGTAATATTTTTCTCATTTCTGCATGAAAATGAACTTTGATCTTCAATTATCAGGGTTGACATTGACGTTTTGCAATAAAATTTGCATTTCTGACTTTGGCTGATATATACACATTACATATATAAAGCTGAGTAACTTATGATAACAAACTAATTTTAAAGCATAAAAATGAATTTCAAATATTCCAATTTTTGTGATTTGTACATAATTTTGACATTTGACCTTAAATATCAAGTTTGCCCTTCATTACTATTTGATGAATTTCGTTTTTGCTGACATTGGTTGACATAAATACATTTACTGACAATCAGATAGTTACTGTAAGTAAACATTGAAAAATCTGGAAGAGGTAAACGTTATCCTTCCCCCTAAATTTTTAAAAGTGAGTTTTAACCCCCCTATCACAAACATTCGTGAACAAAATATAGATAGGCACGGCTGTGACACTTAAGAAATGGGTTTTCATGGAGGATATGAAATATTGTTTCCAAAAATGTATAAACTTCTTTTGGCCTCAATTGTTGCAATAAAAGTCCGTGAGCTCTCGGACTATTATGTTCGTGCTGTGCTAACTACTACCTCTTTTCTATTTTACTAATAGATAATAATTGATTCGTTTACAGATAGATTGTAATCGAATCCAACGACGTATAGAAACATAAAAGTAAACCTTTAAAGCAAATCAATCAGATTTAAAACTGATTACAGCACTCCCTCCGTGGCCGAGTGGTTAAGGTCGCTGACTTCAAATCACTTGCCCCTCATCGATGTGGGTTCGAGCCTCACTCGGTGCGTTGAATTCTTCATGTGAGGAAGCCATCCAGCTGGCTTACGGAAGGTCGGTGGTTCTACCCAGGTGCCCGCTCGTGATGAAATAATGCACGGAGGGGCACCTGGGGGTCTTCCTCCACCATTAAAGCTGGAAAGTCGCCATATGACCTATCATGTGTCGGTGCGACGTTAAATCCAACAAAAAAAAAGATTACAGCACTCACCTCTGCATGTGATATATACAGCTTTGGTGCAGTTTTCGATGATATCAATGGCATTGTTACACTCTGATAATGAACTTTCCTTTCCCTCACAGATAAGCTTTTTGTTATATATTTGAGTTGAGCCAGGACTACCAGCAGTAAAATCCACCGCCCCGCTTCAAGATGAAAAAGTTATCGAAACTCGATTAATATCACCGTAAGACTAAATTGTTTCGTCATAACTGTTTCATTTCATTTAAACCCAACAAAATAAATAGTTTTATGATAACCAACACTTAAAATATAATACAAAAATGTAGTTATATTTCTATCGTCTCTTCGATGTTACTACTGCAATTTTGATTCCACTTGTCGTATGTGTTAGTGTTTATTAGTAAGAATTCATCAAATTGAATTGGATTGGCGCGGCGATCAATTCAATTTGATAAACGCGTACTATTAAACTTTAACATGCATTAAGTGTTTGAAATATTTTTGTAATAATGACTAGATTCTTTAACAGATTTAGGAACATTATTCACTAACGCATCATTCATGTAATCGTTACGTTGCACAACTCTGTGTTTGATCTATTTCCGGCATCTCAGAGGCTTGTTCTGACTTTACGACGGGAACTTTATCATAATTCATAGGAGAAACAGTTGCCGTCGGAGTAGTAACTGGAAATTTCTGTTTTTTTTTTAATATCCGGCTTCAGAGCACCGCTGGCATCATTCAAAAGCAAGCAGGGAAGATAGGTGAGAAAGACTTGTTTAAACATTGACGACCAAATCAGGTAGACGGTGCGTGTGTCTGATTTTTAAACAAGAAATAATTTCAAACACTAAGTATAACACCTTGGGTCTTGACCTTGGGTATAATGGACACAGCCTTACGTATGCTGCACAATGTTAATGTGACAGAAAACTTTACTGAAGAAAACCACAGGTGGGCGGGTAGAATAGCACCCCTATTCACTAAATCGTGGAGTTAAAAATACAAAGAAAAGAAGAAAAACAAACTGTTCTATCAAACCTGTCAAACTAAGCAGAATAAATATATAAATATTTCTCGTATGTTAGCGGAAACACGCATACAGATTTTATTTCTTGTCCAAGACAATGATATCATTGGCGAATAGACCAATAGATACTGTTTGACTGTCGCAAGTAAAATACAATACAACCTTTTCGATTAATTCAGTGAGCATGTACAGTGTATGACGCTTATAAGCCGAAACACTTCATCATTTCTTTGTTGAATAGACGTACAGTGTTTTGGCAAATAGTGAAACAGTTTTATATCAAGTTTTGCGACTGGGCGGCCAGTGCGTATTTCAGATGCATGTTGGATAAAAATATTTCAACTATTCAGGATTGTAAATGCATAGTTGTAGGTACAAATTCGTGTGCGTGGACAGGTAATGCAGAATCGGTTTTGACACGAACTTCCTTCACAATACCACATTAATGGGCATTTTTAGCCTGAATGCTCCGTCTTTTGCTTCGACCATCTGTGTGTTTGGTGAAAATACGTTTTAATTTCAAGCGTTAATGTCTATTTAACGACTGAGTATTGCAGAGACAATTCCCAGTCTTAGTAAAAAAACAAAAAACAAGGAAGAATATCCAACAGGGAAAGCCACGTTCAAAACACGCAGCCTCCCGAATGACACACACGAACAACCCTCGCACACAACACAGAAAATGAAACACCAAAGGACAAAACAAACAAATATAGGAACATAGTGGGTCACCGCCTTGGAACGGTCAGTGGCAAAACCACCACTGGGGAGTTTAAACCGGTTTATGGTGCACCTAACCTCACTCTTACCCCCACCATGTTCCAAAGTTACAAGACAGTGTAAATAAAAATAATCCCCGTCAGGTGAAATCCTAACATACGTAAAGGCAACAGAAGGTATGTTATTTAAAACACAAAGATGCCCTTGTAAATATAATATAAAAATGCAGTCCTTAAGAACCTAATACGCATGTACTCAATGCCTTTGCAGAAGACAGAGCAACAAGGAAAACACCCTTAAGGGCCCGAAGAAACAGGCCAGAAGAGCTCAGTCCTGGTGGGATTTAAGAACTACTAATCATAGAGTCCTCCGCCTGATCCGTCAGACACAATCAAAGAGGAAAGCGTAGCGTCCAACTGTAAAAGGGTTGAACACCAAACATGCGGTGTGTCTCAAAACAGTTGGGTCATAACCTCTTTTCATAAAACGTTTAATTACTTTACTAAATACAAATGGAAAATTGCCATGACCCAAAATCTTACGAAGTTTGTAAACCACATCCCCATAAAAAGCGGGTTTTGATATACCTTCCCGCAGAAGTGATTTTAAATTGCTATTGTATTTTAAAACCAAATCTGAATTACGATAGTAAAATTTAGAAAAGTATTTACGTAATTTATAATAACGGTAGCCCTGTTGAAGAAGCTTATTTGTAATAAATAAGTTACGTTCATTGAAATCTTCAACATGACTAACGCTCTTGCAAATCGAATTAACTTAGAAATATATACCCCATAAGATGTAGCCTTGGGTACATCTCCATCCAAATGTGGGAAATTTACAATACTAAAATTAAAATCATCCCTCTTGTCATAAATTTTGGTATGTATGAAGTTTTTGTAAATAGACAGATGTAAATCTAGAAATGAAGTAGTATTATCCGAGTTGTTAGTTTTATTTAACTGCAGCTCCCTGGAATATATATGTTCCACTAACTGATCAAAAAACGGATTATCCATATTAAGTATATCATCCAGATAGTGTGATGTATTAATAAATGCAGTAATAATGTCTGCCTGTGTATCTTGAGAAAGGCTCAACATAAAATCTCTTTCATAACAATATAAAAAACAGATCTGCAACAAGGGGTGCACAATTTGTTCCCATGGGAATACCAATTACTTGTCTGAAAATTGCATTCCCAAACCTGACGTAAAAATTGTTCAATAAAAAGGAAAGGGCTTTACAAACTTCGTCACAGGTCCACATAGTAAAATTCTTTACAATGCAACTAGTAAAAAATGCTTTATCGAAATTGCAAGCGAGGAAAGTAGCATTTTCCCTGGCAAAAGTTTTTTGAATAAGGGCAGTAAGTTTTTCCTTAATTAAGTTATGAGGTAAAGTCGTATAAGAGTGGAAAAATCGTAAGTACTGACTGAAGACACCCTGGAATTTTTAATTCTAAATTTATCCAGGATTTCGCCAGATTTTTTTACCGACCAAAATAAGTTTTTACCAGTGTTTTCGTATACTTTGTCACAATATCTTTTCACATGGGCTTTAACAGCAGTAGGGCATGATGGTAATAACTTGGAAATATTTGTGGTGGTACAGGAGCTTGAATTAGCGATAAAACGAGCTTTATATGGTTGTTTATGTAATTTTGGAATCCAGTACATAGTAGGAAGTTTAATTTGGTGGTCATCTATACGAACTTTTAAATTAGAAACTTCAGTGATGTGAACATTGATCAATCGTTGTTCATCACAATTACTCGATGCGTAAGTTTTAGTACTGTTAAGTTCGTTTCGTAAAACATTTATATAATGTAAGTGTCAAATCGTCGCGTGAGTGGAACGATGCTCTATCTACCATTTTTTAAACGTGGCGAAAATCGCTTCCAAAGTTTAACTCTCGTCTAGTTTCTTTATGTCTGGGCGAAAAAGATGATAAATATATCTACTTGTTCCTTGCGTTTAGTTCTTTTAGATTGTAAATGCTTTCAAATACCTTTCGTTTTTACTTTTCTGCAATTATACATTTTTCACTTTGGAGATAGAGCAAATTTGAAAAAAAAATAAAAAAATGTTGAAGGTGTTTTGCTCTATCGGGACATAGAGCAC
This sequence comes from Mercenaria mercenaria, assembly GCF_021730395.1. Taxonomy (NCBI): domain Eukaryota; kingdom Metazoa; phylum Mollusca; class Bivalvia; order Venerida; family Veneridae; genus Mercenaria; species Mercenaria mercenaria. The sequence goes on from NW_026462609.1 coordinate 60,176, forward strand.
TGTAAATTTACAAAATTGGACATAGAGCAAGATATTTATTACAATTGTATGTGGAAAATAGGGCAAGAGCTCTTAAACAGTAATTACAGTCGTTGTACTCATTTTGAAATTATTTAAAGGAGGATTGGTTTTGGTTTTAGTATCGTCAAACTGACACAGTATTATAGGCCATATTGCAACTTTTAAGATTGTCATTGTAGAGGAGGACTCTAGGTGCATTATTTTTGGCACGGGCGGATACCTGGGTATATGACTTCCTTCGTGTCAGCTAGATGGCTTCCTCACATGAAAAAGCGAGGTTTCAAACAGTGGTGAGGGGCAGGTGTTCAAAAATCAGAAGATTTGGACTGATTTGCCAGTTTTTTACCATGCTGTCCAAATTGTTCAGAGTTAACTACACTACTACGCTACAGACATAATTGACTATTAAACTAGGCATATTGGTCGAAATTATTTGCAGATGGATATTCGTAAAACCCTACCGTAGTATTGTGTTAAACAACAACAAAAAAAATTTGAAGTTTAATTACTCAGTGACGCAATAATTATTATCAACAATGAAAAACAGATCTAAAATCGTTTTTAGTCGTAACTATTCTACATGTATTTGCCAAATACAACTAGCTTTTCATTACGCTGAGTAAGATTGTCCATGTTTTGTTATCGGTTGGCATTAAGTTTGACATAATACTAAGCATTATAACAATACCCAATAACATTATCTTTGCAATTAAATATTCTCAGTAATAACTGTATTCTTTCACAAAACAACAGTTTTTATATTATGTTCAATTTCTGCATGTAACACAATGTGTTATTCATGTCTCTTTTTAGCTATTAGTATAGGTGGATTGTATGGCGTCCATCGTCCGTCTTCCTGCGTCAACAATGTACTTAAAATTCTTCTCCTCTGAAACTACTGGTTGCATTTATACCAAAACTTGGTCAGTAGAATTTTCAGATAGATCTCTATCAAGTTTGATCAAATGGTTAATCTTGGCCCCTTTAAGGGCTACCAGATCAGAAAAAAATAGGATAAAACATTTAAAGAACTTCTCATGAACCTCTTGGTGTATCTTCATCAAACATAGTCTGTAGCATCATTTTAATATCCTCTCCCAAATTTGTTAAAATGGGGACGATTGGCCCCTTTCAAGGGTTACCAGAGCTAATATTAGAAATGTCTTTAAATGATTTCTTCTCATGAACCACTCGATGGATCTTCTTCAAACTTGATTTGTAGCATCATTATAAGAATCTTCACCAAAATTGTTCTGTTGGGGGCATTTGGTCCCTTTCAGGGGCTGTTAGATTTCAAAATAAAATACCTTTAAACGACTTCTCACGAACCACTTGATGGATATTCACCAAACTTGGTCTAGAGATCAGTATAAGGTCCTTTCTCAAATTTGTTTGATTAAGGGCACTTTGTCCCTTTTAGGGGCAACTAGAGCTACAAAAAGAAATACTTTCTTGTCATGAAACCGCTTGACGGATCTTCATCAGAGATGGCCAGTGGCATTATTGGAGGGCTCTCTTACAATTTTATTCAAGCGGAAGCTGTTTGCTCTTTCTAGGGCTAAAATTAAAACTACCTTTAATGACTTCTTCTAATGAATCACTCAATGGATTGTCATCATTCTCTGTCCGTAGCATCATTATAAGGTCCCTCCATTTCTTTTTAATTTTGGGTAGGGATGGGGGCATTTGGCCTTCTAAAGGGCCACTAAACCTAAAGCTACAAATGCCCCTAAATGACTACTTCTCAACCGCTTGATGGATCTTTATCAAACATTTATTAGGTCCTTTAACAAGAGTTAAAAATAGAGATATCTTTTACTAAATTCCTCTCTAACTCCTGAACGGGTCTTCATAAAACCTTGTCTGGAGCATTATTATAAGGTCCTTTACCATGTTATGTCTTATAATCAAATAGGGACACTTTGGCCCTTTTAGGGACCACTAGAGTTGAAAAAGAAATAACTTTAAATGATTTCTTCCTATGGTTATGTGTTTTGGTGCGTGACAGCAAAATGATCATGATAAAAAATAATGACCAGCTTAAAAGATTTTCACCAACCCTAGTTAGAAGCAAAGTCATATTGTTAAGGTTTTCGTCAGTTGAAGGATTTAGGCCCATTTTCACATAATTCTGACAATTAAATCAAGGCTCAAAGATATTACATCGCAAATAATATGTCCCGGTCATACCTTTCATACTAATCTTATTGTATATATTCATTTTAGTTTCTGCATGTCGTACTCAAAACTGGTGGCATACATTTCAACTTAATACCGAGTATCATAACAAGAATTCATAGCATTAATTTTACAATTAACCATTTGCAGTCACAGCACATATGTTTCATATTCGGTACAGTTACATCATGTGATACTTTAATAGTTTTGTGGCATTGATTTTGATTCACACCAACCATTTGTAATAAGTATTGATTACTTGAAATTCTAAGAAACATCTATTCTCTCTCACAAACACAATCGTTATTTATATTCCTCACAGTTTCTTCATGTACGTACTTTCATTTAGCATCCGTTTGAATTTCACCATTGCATTCCCTGTTTGATATTTGTCTTTGTTTTTTAAGTACATTTTATTTTCTCTGGTGACAAGGGTTGCAAGTTTAACGATAGGATTTTTGCATCTGGTAGTAGGGATATTGTACTGCCAGTTCTTGTTGTCCTATACTAAAAAAAGGGATCAACAACAAAATTAGTTGGTGCCTTATTGTAACTTTGTAAAGTAAAATATGTTCTGTTTTGGTTTTATTTCTACTGCTTTTAATAGACAAATAACACATGTACAAATTTGCTTCACGGAAACATGTTTGCAAATATCGCTGTTTTATCAGGCGCGTAGCTGGGACATTTTACATAGTACGCAGAGGTGATGTGGGGGTCGGGGTATCCTCCCCTTGATTATTTTTTTAATGTGAGAACGGCAAAAGGTGCAAATTTTAGCGTATATTTGAAGCATAAATATTGCAAGAATAATTTATCCTTTCTCATTTCTTTTATATAAAATATATTGTTTTACTAGATGTTCGTGTAATTTGCACATGTAAACTGTGGTTCATGTAGGCCTACATGTGTGCAAATATTTATTCAAAACAGATGGTTCGTGGTAACACAATCTGACTAAAGTACATCTCCTATTACGCTACGCATAGGATCTGACAACGAGGTATTGATGGCCTCGTTCTGACGACCCTTCCGCTAGCCAATCAAAAGCTAACTTACAACATTCTGCAAGCTTTAAAAAGCCTTGGTTTTTGATATCTACAATTTCTATGTCGAAAGATGTCAGATAGCCGGTTAGCTCAGTCGGTAGGGCACTTGCTCTGTAAGCGAGAGGTCCCGGGTTCGAGCCCTGGATTGACTGCAAATTTTTCTTACTATTTGACATTCGAATAAGTTGTCTGATTGGTTTAAATAAAAATAGATTTGCGAAAATAAAGATAGCAATATTGGAAATCCAAAATATACAGAAGACGAATGTGAATGGGTCGTTCTCAGATCTTCGTTTAGAAGATCAAGTACTTTAGTCAGATTGGTGGTAACACATCTTCAAAATATTATTATGACTGGATATATCATTCAAGGGATATGTCTATAAGTAAATATATATGCGATAGTTGTTAACAGGAATTTTGCCATATCGCAAGCTTTGCCATCGTGATTCCGCGCTTCACGTATCGCCTGTCCATGATGGAGAAGCGTGACTCGCGAAATGACGACGGCGAAGCGCAAGATCATGATTGCAAAGTGCGAAATAAAGCAATGTTCGTGATTTCACGCTCTGCTTTCTAGAAGCGCGAGGCCACGACGGCGAAATGGGAGATTTGAACAATTTCGTGCTTCGCCATTCGCGTATCACCTGCGCATGTTAGCGAAGCGTGAAGAGCGAAATAACGGTGGCGAAGCGAGAGATCACGATGGCGAAGTGCGAAATTAAGAAAATTTCGAGATTTTGCGCTTGTGATCTCGTGCTTTGCCGTCATGATTTCGTGTTTCGCCGTCGTGATCAAACAGTTCGCTTATCACCTGATGGAGAAGCACAAAACGCAAAATTATGTTTGTGATCTCGTACCTCGCCATTGTGATTTCACGCTAGCAAAATTAATGTATACAGTTAACTTCAAATATAACGAGCACAGTTATAATGAATTTGCAATAAATTTTTGGTTATAAGGAACAATTTAAAATGTCCCTTCAATGTAAAACAAAGTGGTTATAGCAAACATGATTATAGAAACTATCGGGTGTAAGGAACATATTTCCACGTCCCAGTGTTGAAATATACATTGAAATAACATATGTTAGGCTATAGCCTAATAGTTCTTTTAAGAAGTTTTATACAAGGGTTGAACATTAGCACTGGGCAGACATTGTACTAACATACTGATTCATAAAACCAATGTTAAAAACATAGCGTGATGGCTGATATATCTCAACGACATCTAAAATCAAGTACATTGTATTACACTGAAATCTTGATCTGATAAATTTTAAGAATCTTGTTTAAGGTCTTCTGAAATATAAAACATATAATTTAGTTACCTATTAGGCCATTGAAAATTATGTAATTACCAATAATAAAGAAAGAAGATATTTATCTCACTGTGAACTGGATGTCACGAACTATCTGAATTAGTCTCTAACCTCGGATGACTTGTACCGGTGTCATACCGGGGCAATAATTGGGTATAATTATTTGATTTCTATTTGATTTTATTTTCTTCAATAATGTGACCATGGAATAATTGATAATTGTATACACTTAAGTACAATTATAAGATAGGGGCCTATATCAGATATTCTATGGCGTCTGAAAATAACTTAATAATCATTATGCATGAAAATTACGTCTGCAGTATTATATATATCCTATTCAAAATTTCTTTTAGGCTTGAAAGCCACCAATTTCTTTTCAATTTTTGATATTGTGTTATAGTTCTATTATAGAAGTTTGCCTTTTAAAACCCTTAGCATAGACGGCGTACGATTGTAATATTTCACATGTTCAGGATTATTACAAAATAATTATCAAATAGTAGGATAGAGCGCTCTAGATAACGAAATAAATTGCAAAACTGTACCTAAATTGTTAAACAGAATATGAAGTAAGCAATGATTGCGTATAAAGCAACTTCCGTTGCATGATATAGACTTCTTATTGCAACGAAAGAGATTAGCCAATTTAATTGTGTATGCTTGCCAGATTTTCACTACGCAGCTGCGTATCTATAATATTCAGTGGTATTTCTCAAGATACAGCTTCAGAATGATGAAAATAGCTTCTAACCGAAATCCACATCACTACGGGTTTGTTGAAAAATCTTGCATGTATTTTCTTGCCTATAGCTTGACAAAGCTTTGTGTTTGTATAAGTATTAAAATGATAAAATAATTAATCTATGTAAGCAATCCCGCCTATGCATGTCGTGTAGATAGGCATTCTAAGTATATTTCAAACATGCTACAACTATGCCTATCCGCCATATTTTGTTGTGATCACTATGTAACTGTGCATTCTATTGGTTAAAATGGAGTTAGAGCAATTCTGGATTAAGTTACCTGGAGATAGAACACTCCTTTACAAAGTCTAATGATGATCACATGATGTTAGTTTATGTGTATGATTGGTCAGAAAAGTTTAAACATTACAGTGCTTTAAGTCCTGGAGATAGAGTACTTTAATCGTAACTGTTACATTCGAACAGAGGACATAGAGCAAAGTAATGCCCAGGATCTTCCTCTATGACGTCAAAAGTTACGTTTTCTTGCTCCAGAACGATAGAGCTCGGCGAGACAAACAAAATGATGTAAAAATCTCATTTTTTCAAAAAATGGAGATAGAGCACTATAAGAATCAGGCGACGAAATGATGATAATATTGTTAGCCGCCTTGTCTGCTGGAACTAAAACATATTTAGAATGAAATTCTTGGATTTCTTTTTTCATATGTCTTAAAGTGAACTTGGGCTTAGGTGGTGCTCATTTGTTTTATAAAATTTAATACGGGAATCGACAATTTTAAAGATATTACGTTTCCAAGACGATAATGCATTTGGATCAGCATTTTCTCGTCGGCACCATTTTACACAAAAAGTTTCGATGGATTCTGCAATCTGACCACGACATGCATCAAAGTCGATATTTGAAGGAATTCTGTATTTAGGCCCTTTAAAAAATAAATTACGAATACGTTTGTCTTTGATAATATCAAAATTACCAGTGATGACATGGCCTGCATCTGAGTAGCAAAATTTTGAGTGTTTACAATCACAAGAAGTTGGAGTATTAGTATATACATCTAGGTCTGATACGATTTTATTGTAATTAAATATAATATTTCTCACAGGTGTTTTATATTTATAACAGATTATCGGAACTTCAGAGTTTCTGAAATATTTAGGCACAGAATCGGTGACACGTTTATCCCGAAATATACTAGGTACATCGATGAAGTCAATACCTTTATTTATAAAACATATCTTAAGGAAATGTCTGTCATGGTCAGATTGAGTGTCGATATGTGGATGGAGAATATGTAAACCATATTTAAAAGAAAAAGAACACATACTTGTATCTTAAATGATTACACACCACATTAGCTGCATTTATGTCAAAGTCATCGTAACAGATAGTATAAATCTTCCCCGAAAATGTTGTGTAGACAATACCTGTATTCTCCGTTTCTCCATCCATTAGTTTTGTATCTAGATTTAGATTAAACATAACCATTAGTTTCGTATCTAGATTGAGATTGAACATAACCATTAGTTTCGTATCTAGATTTAGATTGAACATAACCATTAGTTTCGTATCTAGATTTAGATTTAATATAACAAAAAGTTTTATCTCTA
>NW_026462610.1:0-2412 GCF_021730395.1 Mercenaria mercenaria
TCTTTTTTTTTGTTTACATGTGGTAAAAACCTTTGTTGTCGACGTCATTTTAAGTATAGTGTTTGACGAATTAGCTCTGTCTAGAATAGATAAAGAAAGAAGAAAATTTATGTTGATGTTTCTGCTGGAGAAAGCTAACGTGTGATGAAAAGAATATTACATTTGTGTCTTTCCATATTTAATTTATTAAACTCAAATAAGATTGATGAAATGCTCAGCAGAGCCTCGCAGCTTGTTTGATAAATTCAGTATAAAAAGACATTGATCATGTATCTTCTGTGCCAGGGGTAGTTTAGACAAATGTTTATGTACTGCAAGGCATTGCTAAATAGATAAATCAAATGTTTGTAAGTTTAACGTACTGTAAAATTATTAGAATTTAATTAATTAATTAATTATGCCCCACTTCAAAGAAGTTTTGCTCATTGTTTGTCTGTCTGTCAGTCTGTGTGTTAACATCTGGTTTGGAAATCGGTCTCACAATGCTTAAAGGGTAAGGAAACCCTGAATAAGTTAATTTCGTATGAAAGTCATATTCAAGCCTTTCATAACGCAGAAAGAATTTTTAAAATCAGACAAGTATTGAAGAAGATATGACAGTTTGAAAATTCAGACAATTACTGATCATGGAAACAGCCATTTTGTGTGTTTATGACGTCATTTACACACTGCTGATTTTTTTATTTCGCAAATAATGTTTTAAATATATTGTTTTTATATGTTTCTTGAGTGTAAGATATAAAGTATGGTAATTTCTTTCATTATAGCTGGAAAAAGAAGAGAAATTATTTTACAGAAATAAGTAAATGCCGTTCAAATATATGTCTAGAAATTTAATAATTCCACCATTTTTGTTCTTTGTTGCCATGGAAACAAAATGGCCACCATTTTGATAAAATATTTAAATGATCATAACTTCCTTATTTTTAAGTTGATTTTGAAAATTCTTTCAATTTTTTTAATGATTTCAGAAATCCCATCAGCTGGAATTAACCTTTATCATGCTGGACACAATTGATTCTGCCTTTGCGACCAGTGTAGATCAAGATCAGACTGCACATTCGTGCAGTCTGATCATGATATACACTGTTCGCTATTCAGTCAGTATCTTTTTTGGTAAGCACCCATTTTAACAGTTAATGGTACTGTCCAAATTGAAAGATGGACAAGTTATAGAAATTCAGCAGGGTAAGGGTTAACATTAAAACAACATTGCCTTTCCCTTTAAACTGAATAGATGATTGCCTGTTACAGTCAGTTACCCCCAATTGCTTTCATGGTCAGTATGTCAAAGGGCAAGGTCACAGTGAGCTAGTGATTGAAAATGATTTCTGCTCACTAGCTGAAGTACACCTTGGGCCTACTAGGATGCTTGCCTATATCCAGTAAATGACATGTTATGTTTTGGGGGTTAGAAGGTCAGAGGTCAAAGTCTGGACTGTAAAAAATACAGTTCATCTGTGGTGGGGGACCATTTGGGTGAGTGTATGTTTTACAGACAGCTGTCGTTTTCATGGATTTTTGTGCTAGTCCGTGAAATTAAATCCTGAGTAGTTAGCAAAATAATTTTCCTGTAATTTTATCTAGGAATCCAGAATTTCATGTCTACACAAAGTATTCAGTACCTTATATTTCTGTATTAATGCCCCCATGGGTGTCACATGTTGGAAACCTGTTAAAATAGCATGATGATTTGAAATATTTTCCCCTTTAAAGGGAGATAATAACTAAAACAAGAGCTGTTCATTAAAGACAGCCAGTGCTCGACTATTTGAATCATTGTCCCAGAAGCAGGAATATTACCCTAAATATTAAACTATCTATAGAATTCAATCCAGTATCTGCATCAATTTTGGAGACATTAACTTGCATGCCAAACTTAGTTTTCAGTTCAAAAGGGGACATAACTTGGCCAAAGTGCATGTCAGAGTTATGGGACTTGATGCAATCTACTAGTTTTATTACCCCGAAGACACGTGAAGTCTTAATTGAATATTTGCATTTGTTTTACAGATAGTAACTTGAACTCAGACTTTTAACCTGGATTTTCCAAGTCCAAAAGGGGGCATTATAAATGCCAAAATGCAAGTTAGAGTTATGGTTCTTAATGCTATCTCCTAGTTTCATAATCCCGAAGACATGTGTAAGTTTCAATTCAATAATCTACATTAGTTTTGGAGATAATGGCTTTCATGTAAAACTTTAACAAGTATTTTCTAAGTCCAAAATGGGGCAGAAAAATACATGTCAGAGTTATGAGACTTGATCCAGTGAGGTTAGTAATTGACCTAGAACAAGAAAACAATCATAAAATCCTTCAAATGAGCCGTGCCATGAGAAAACCAACATAGTGGCTTTGCGACCAGCATGGATCCAGACCAGCCTGCGCATCTGCGCAGTCTGGTCAGGATC
>NW_026462611.1:0-16437 GCF_021730395.1 Mercenaria mercenaria
GATCTGATCGCCTCCCAGTTAGTTTTCCGATATTGTTTTATTGCCCTTTTTGGTGATGGGTCGCCCCGTTTATTTTGACCCATAAAAATACATTCTTTTCGAGGTTGAAAGGCCGGAATGTCTTGACGAGGGGGGCATGGAGGGTGGGAGGAAGGAAGGGTAAGGGTTTGGGACAACCGGGTTGGGATTTTTTCCATCTTTCCAAATTTAGGGGGGGACAGTTTTTCCATAAAATTCTTCAAGGATTTCTATTTTTACTTTTTGTTTGAGGTTTCATTGACCCAGTTGATACAGGCAGTTGAAGTCTCCGAGGACCATATTTTGATCCTTCGGATTTACTTAAGGGATGACCAATTTCAGAAAAGATATTTCGTAATTTCAGGGGTTTATAGTACTCCAACAAAAAAGTTTTTTATATACGGGTATACCCAATTACCGTGAGTCTTATTTTCAGTGTACCTTTTTATAAAAAAAGGGAGTATGAAAGGAAAAAAAATTTGTTCTGTTTAATTATTTATATTTTAGTTTAGATTTTTGGAAAAAAAAATCATAAAAACACCAGTAAAAGTTCCACTATTGCCCCATTTAAAGAAGAGGGGGCAATTTTAGCATTTCGGCATATACCTATTACCGGAATTTTCAACTTTCAATTAAAAGTTTTTAAATTGATCAAAGACAAAGAAAGCATTCATTTTAAATGGGCCAAACTAAATTGAAACAGTTTTGGGCAAAAAAAAAGAAACTTCTTTAAAAAAATTTGCGGGGGAAAAATTGAAAATTAACTATAAAACCATCAATTTAGCTGAATTCCTTATTTTTCTGGGATCATTGGAAAAAAAGAAAAAGACACCCCAATTTTAAATAATTTTTGCTAAAAATCTAAGCACATTGACTAATAATGAAGAAAAAATATAAAGCACTTTTTTTTAAGTGAAAATGGGACATTCGCGGAATATGAAAATTTCCCGGGGAATTGGTTACCCATATACCTTAAAAATTTTTTTTGACCATTTATTTTTACAGTTTTTTTAAAGGGTAAACACACTTTTCGTTAATCAAGTTCCCCTCTGTTTAAATGTAAAAACTTTAAGTAAAATTTTAATCTACCTTAAGATATTTGGATCTCCATCATTCAAAAAGCTTCCTCAGATCGGGACCCTAAAAAAATGGGCAAAACAAAGAGAAAATTAATTGACAGCCACGTATTTCTTTTGATTACAAAGTACAAAAAAAACCCGGCTTCTGTAAATTTGTTCCTAAATTTTAATGAGTAAATAAAAGCTGGAAGGTCTAATACGGGGATAGAAACTCCGATGAATTTAAAATACATTTACTTACTACGTCGCCCCATCCCGTAAATTTCGACCAGTCGTTAGCGATCGATATTTTGTTTTCGCCAAAAATCGATTAGCGCGAAATTAGCATATTACCTCTGAATCAGGGCTATAAAACCTTATTTTAAAGGGTTTACAGTCACATTTTAAATGGCGATAATTAATACAAGATTGATCTAAAGGGGTTTCTGAAGCAAAAACAGCTGGATGCATGTGGTATATGCTTAACTTTATAATTAACTCGAGCCCCTTCCCCGGGAAAAAATATTTTCCCACGAAATTTTCAAACCTTTATAAAAGGGGCCCGTTTTTTGTTGGATTTGAAAAAAAAAAATGGAAAATAAAGAAAGCTGACACCTTTCTTATTTTGTAGAGCCATAATTATAATATTGTTTAAAATTTCAGATTTCTACATACAAAAACAAACATTTTTCTTAAACGTAGGGAATGTTTCAAACTTAATTGTTGTTAAACCCAAAAAATTAGTTAAAAAATTTTTAATCTTAAACTGATTGTGAAAAATAAATTTTTAAAATTTAAAAACAATATTTTTTTAAAAGGCCGAAAACGAATTACTTTTAGTATTCCGAATTAAGATAAAACTGAAAAAAAACATCTGGGTTTAACACGCTTTTAAAATGGTAAGCAGAGCAATATCTAAAAAAAAATATTTTCAGGCAACATTTTTAAACAGTTTTGACTTGCTTTTTCATTAAAAATTCCATTTTTTTTTTTCTAATACTCGAATCAAAAAGGCAAAATCATGAAAAAAAACGAATTTTTTTCTCTCTGGGTAAGACAATCAAATTTTTACCCTTTTTCAGGGGGAAAAGAAACTTTTAAAGAGATATTTTCCTTTAAAAAACAGATGCGGGAAATAATTTCTGGCGAACTTTTTTTTTTCAACAAATAATTAAACAAATGTTTCCCCCAGTTTTTTCACTGAAAGGACATTAAACGTAAGGCGAAAGGTTGGAGTAATACAAATAACCTAGGGGCATACCTTCGATTGGACGACAAAAATAATAAGAAAAGCCTTTTTTTCCAGTCCCCTATCATTGTTCCAGATAAAAGTTACTTTTTTTCCCCAAGTTTGCATATTAGCTCTAATATATGTTATAACAAAAAAATAATATATAAAAATAGATAGCCCATTGTATTTTTCGGGTTGAATACAAAAAAGTGCATGGCCATAATGTTTCATCACGGAAGTTTCCCTTTATTATAAAAGAGAAAAAAAGAAGTGCAAAAATCTATTAGAGCTTATTTGTTTTGTTATTATCTGACTTGTAATTATTTACTTGAATTTTTTCCGAAAGTGACGGGAAATACAAAGGTAAACTAAAACCCCCCTTTAAGTAAATAGCAACTAGACCTAGAAATTATAGCGGGTCCCCAAAACATGTATACACATTTTAACCCAAATAAAAATAAAATTGTAAAAAATTAAATTAAAATTGTAGAAAAGAAAAAAATTGTAAAAAAAAACAGAAAAACGTTAAAATTTTTCAAAGGTAAAAACCAGTAAAAAAAAATTTCAAAAACCAGGCAAAATGGAGATAAACAGGCCCACAAACTACCTAGAATATGTCCTAAAAGCCACTTGGGTACCCAAAATAACCCCAAACCATAAAAACTTTTCCCGAAAAAAGCTCTTCTCAACTATCAAAATGCTAAACGGCACTCAAGGCATTCCCCCTTTTTCGGAAAATGATACCTTATCAAATAGCGGGGCCACAAATGTTCTCACCCCAATTCCACCCGTCTTCACCCAAGAACCCCTTAAAACTAGGTCAGCTATGCTTAATGAAAACTAAATCCCTGTTTAGAAATCCCCCAAACCCCCAAATCCCCAAAAAATGTCAAAATTTCCATCGTGTAAATGGTTCCAAAAGCTTTGTCCACATTACAGAGTGACAAAGTTGCGGCCCCGTAACTTAAAACCGGTATCCTAAAAAAACCAAGTGTACAAATACCCCCCTGGTTACCAAACTTTTCCAAAAATCCTAGAAACGGCATTTCCCTTCCGACGGGCCAAGGCGGATGCACCCTCTCTTTAAAAAGGTGACAAAAGAAACCCTCTAACTATAGACCCATTTCCTGACATTGTTCTTTGCAAATTATGGAGCACTTTGTCGCATCAAAATCACTAAACTTTTTCCAGGTCAAAAAAATTTTATCCCCTTCAACAGGGCTTCGGCAATACGGTCTTGCGAAACTCACTGTTAGATTGTCGGGCCCTACCCAGAATTTATTCAAGGTCAAAAACAGTTTAAACCCCTCGACTTTAAAAGGCTTTTTGATAAGGAAATCCCCTAAAGTTATATTAAGTGCACCAACATGGCACCCAGATGTACCTACAGGGGGTCAAATCATTTCTCACGGTCGCCGCAGTCCGTTTTATCAAGGTGATAAGTCGGATGGGGCCCCCGGCCCAATCGGTGTCCCACAGGGTCTGTCCTCGGCCCTCTTCTCTTTTGTATACAAAACGACCTGCCTGAAAATATTGTTTCACGGTCCGGTTATTTGCTGATGATACTGCGTTTATATCACAGAAACAATGTTACACAAAAAATACTCGCAAGAGGATTTAAACCAGGTACAAAAATGGGAACAACATGGGACAGGAATTAAATCCACCAAATGTACAGTGATTAATTTTTCCCAAGTCTAAACCCCTTACAAATCCACTTAACACACTACAGGGGCAACACTAAAAACCGTGGTGAGCAAAATACCTTTGGTGAAATCATTCGGATCTAAATGGAACAAACACAAAAACCGGTTCACAACGCTGTAAAACATTTAAACTTTTTTAAGCGAAATATTCCCCCCCAAAACGCAAAATATTAGGAATTTTGCCTAAAAAAACCCTTGTTAGACCACAACTAGAGTACTGCAGCTCATGTAGTCCACATACACAGCTCAATATCTAAAACGGAGGGCCCAACGCGGGGGCCGCCGGGGGTCACCATGACTATTAAATTACAGCAGTGTCACACACATGTTAAGGTTCATTCATGGGAAAAAAATAGTGGGTCAAATAAAAAAAGTTTGGCGGTTTTTTAGGACAAAATCATAAAAATATCACCAATAGTTTCGTCTTTGAACGAAGAAAACGACTAGATAATCAAACTACGATACGACCTTTTAATCGTAGGGAAACGAATTTGATAACAAAAGGTCATGTTTTTAAAAATCAAGGGTTGCTTCAAAATACATGGGGATCCATTTAAAATTAAATTAAATTGACAAAAAGACATGTATCGTTCCGACCCTTTAAATTCCCCAAAACTTTTTCTAAAAGGCTACTTTTTCGATGAAAATATATTTTAAAATGCTTCAGACGATTTTTCATCGTGTTTTTTTGACATGAGGGCTATTTTTTTGTTACTTAAATACAATATTGCACGGTGAAAACGTGCTCGTTTTCCCGCCAAATATGATAAAGGAAGTTTTTAAGCGTTTCCTGAAGGAGAGTTTTTATTCCGATTACATTTCGGATTTTTAATGACAATAAAACTATTTAATAGACGTCAAAAGTATTCAAGTTTAACAATATTTTTTTAATTTCAACACCCTGAAGAAATCTAGAATATCTGATTATTGAACACGGTCATTTAAAGAAAACTTATCTTTCCCAAAACTTTGTAAAAAAAATTCTTCATCCAAAACTTTTTTAAAAAAATTTTGACTTCCCCAGGGGGGATACAGTTTTTTGGGTAAGAGGGGGCAAAAATTTTGAAACAAAGAAAATGGGGGGGTGGGGGGGGATGATTCCCGGAAAACTATGAAAAATAATGGATCCTTTGGTGCTTCTGGGCTTCGGGGTACTTTATTTGTTATTGACAAAGGACGGGTTTTGGAAAAAAATCAACCAAATAAATGCTATTATAGTCAGTCTTATGAATTTCAGACTTATTCTTGCGCGAGTATTCGGGATTTCTTACCGGTCGTTTTTTGAGGATTTTCAGGAGAGGGTTTTTACCTAGGAGTAAAAAAAAAATTTTTTTTGAGCTCATGCAAACTGTCAGATTTTAAATGTGCCAGCACAGCGACGAAAAAAAAAAAATGCATTTTTTCCCATCAATAAAAAAACAAAAAAAAAAAAAACAAAAAAAAAAAATTTAACAAAAAAAAAAAAAAAAAAAAAAAAAAAAAAAAAAAAAAAAAAAAAGTAAGACAAATTATTTAAAGCAGAGATAAAAATGCACTTTTTAGTTTAAAAAGAAAAAGAAAACAAATTAATTTTTCGAGCGTAGAAAGCAAAAAAAATTGCTTTTTTTTCAGCGGAAAAAAAAAATTTAATCTTAGTGCGACGAGCGGCGGAAAAAATGCATTTTGATATTCTTCAGTCAAAAAAAGAAAAATAGTTCAAAGGTAGCGAGCGAGAAAAAATGATATTTTGCAATATTTTACCCAAACAAAAGCAAATTACTTTTGCTCCGGGCATTTTGGGGGGCGGGAGCCCCCCGGGTGACCCCCCCCACCCCCCTCACGCCCCCTTAAAATCCACAATGGTAATACTTCAGTCTGTACGCAAAATGATTACTGTAAAAATTCATAACTTGTGGGTTTTTTATTGTAAAAAAAAGGCTTTCGTTTTGGAGTTTAAGTATGCCTGCATTTTAAGCCTAAAACGAACAACTTCAAATCTCTGCCGACGTCGTTGAAAAGCTAAATGTTGTAAACTTTGCTAGATCCCTTTTCCGACATCGCCCTTTAAAAGGCCCTTTATCATATTTAAGGGGCAGGTGGGGGTCTAGCCGGGGAACCCATTGACTTTTCAAACCATTTTTCTCCCTCAAATTGAAAATACAAAACCGGATGAACCCAAATTTAACTTTAAATTTGGGAAAATTTAATTTATCTTTAATGTGGGAAAAATTTTCTTCTGACAATTTTTGTCAAGGGGTTCCTAGGCAGCCCGGTCCAGAAACCTTTATTTGATGCACAGGCAACAGTTTAGAAAGAATGTGTCACCAGCGAGACCATAGCTCCAGCGGGGTAGGAGCGGGGATGTTTCCCCCAATAAAAGTTTGAAATATAGTTATGTAATGGTGGCTCTGATAAAATTTTTTTGGTCAAATTTGAAAAATTTTTTATATACAGAATCTTTTTGGGTATGACGTGATTTGCGATAAAAAGGATGAAAGTGACGAAAGTAATCAATATGACTGTTTTATTTTGCGTAAAAAAATTTCAGCTGTTCACACAAAAAAAGTGTTATGTATATGGCAGGCAAAAATGCTAGACATTTGGGGCACAAAAGGAAGCGAACTTTTCCCCTTTATGGGTATATTTTTGACAATTTTCCCTTCCGGGGGTTTGAAAAGGGAAAACTAAATGATGTCGAAAAAAATTTTTTCATTCAATAATTTAATAACGGGGGTCATATTTATTAAAGAAAAATATATAGAAGTTAAACAACTAAACAAGAAAAATGCGCATGTCTACTAATGTTTATGATGTTAACAAGTTTTATTGAAATGAAGAAAGGAAACTACAATGTAGTTGTCATCCGTTTAAAGGGCCACAACTCCAAAAAATAATCGATCTTAAAATCGGGGCAACATGTACATATTCTTTTTCATGCTTCTGATTTAACCTAGTTTAAATTCAGTTGGGGATTTGTTCGAGTTAAGTTTCACGATTTCACGATGTGTAATTAGTTCAAGATCAAATGGGGCAAAAACCCAAAAAAACAACAAAAATTTTGAAATAGAGTTACAACGCCCCCTCCCCAAAGGACATTTTCATCATCATACTGTATGCCAATCAGCGTCTTGGCATGAACAAAATAAAAAAATGCCGGATATTTTCGTCAAAAGATGAAAATAGAACTTTTCTGTACAAAACAAATTTGGTAGACAGAAACCCAAAACAGTGACAATCCAATTCTAAAACCGCGAAAAAAGTTTCAAGAAAATTTTTTTTTAAAGAACAAAAAAGGGGAATAAGTTTTTTTTTTAAGTCTACAAAAAACTCCTTCCAGAAGACGTACCTTAAAATACCCCAAAAAATTTTGAAAGAAAACCAGAACAAAGCTGCCCATAAGACAGCGCGCCCCATTTTTGGGGGATTTGAAGTAAAATGAATATATGTCTAATAAAAACCCCTCTATTTTAAAAGGAAGTACCCCAAGGGGGATAATTCCCATCAAATACACAAATTGAGTTTTTAGGATTGTTAAAACACATCAGGCGATGATAAAATAATTTTGGGTTTTCAAGTCTTTACTTTAATAGCACCAATTTATGTCCAAAAAACAAATTTTTAAAAAATTTAATAAAAAGGGGGCATAATTTGGCAAAAACAAATCAAGTTATGGGGTTTTGTTACCACCCATGCAGATGATGTGATAAAGATACATTTAAAGTTTTAAATCTTTATCTTTTATTGCATTAAGTGATTCAAAGCGAAGATTGCAAAAAAGTTTTAAATACAAAAGGGGCATAATTTATCAAAACACAATTGAGTTATGAGGTATGTAGCTGCAAATGCCAGAGATCATAAACAAATATTTTTAAATTTTAAGTCATTTTCTTTTAAAAAACCCAAAAATTTTGTCTATAAAAAAGCTTTCGGAAAAAAAAACATGAAAATAATTCTATGTATAACTCCTTTGGGGACCTTTACCCTTTTGGGTTTAAAGGCCCCGCCCTTCACATACTTTGTTTGTACGGGCAAAGTTTAACTACATAGAATAAAAAAGTAACAAAGAAGACAGAAAAACAAAGGCGCCCAAAAACTTTAACCATAAAATAACCCAAAAGGGAAGACTTGGTGACCTTTTACCTTTTTACAAAAGGGCCCTGCACATATTTGTTTTTTATACGGACAATGTTTTGTAAATTACGTAAGTATAACAACATAACAAAGAATGCAGAAAAACAAAGGTTGCCAAAAACTTTAACCCTTTAAAAAAAAACCCAAGTTAAAAAACCCCGGGACCTTGCCTTTGGGTATAATGGGCCCCCCTTTTCACTCTTTTTTTTTAAGTGGGGCAAAATTGAACTTAATATATAAAAAAAGTAAAAAAAGATATAAGAAAAACAAAGGCGCCCAAAAACTTTTAACCCAAAAAAATAACCAAGTGTGACTTTTGACCTTTACCTTTGGTACAATGGGGCCCCGCACATACTTTGTTTGTATAGGACAATTTTATGTAAAGTTCAGTAAGATATAAGCAACGTAAAAAGATATGACAGAAAAAAAAAAGGGTTTCCAAAAACTTTAACCTTAAAATAACCTAAGTAAACACCCTTTGGGGACCTTGACCCTTTGGGGATAAGGGGCCCCCCTTACACTACTTTTTTTGTAAGCGGGCAAATTGAACTTACAGAGATAAAGCAAAAATAACAAAATATGACAGAATAACAAAGCCCGAAAAACTTTTTCCATAAAAAAAACCTAAGTGTAAGACCTTGGTCCTTTTCCTTTTGGGAAAAGGGCCCCGCAAAACTTTTTTGTAACTGGACAATGTTTTTGAAAATTACAGTAAGAGATAAGCAAAAGTAACAAAGATATGAAAAAAAACAAAGGTTGCCGAAAAACTTTTAAACCCTTAAAAATAAAACAAAATATAAAACCTTGGTGACCTTGACCTTTGGGGATAAAAGCTCAGCCCTACACAAACTTTGTTTTTTTTATGGACAAAGTTTAAAGTAAGTTACAGTAAGATAAACAATATTTAAAAAAATTACAAAAAACAAAAGGGTTCCCAAAGACTTTTTCCTTAAAAATAAACTATAGGGTTTAACCCTTTGGGGACCTTGACCTTTGGGGAAATGGGGGTCGCCCTACCATATATTGTTTTATCTGGACATGTTTATGTGAATTACAGTAAGAAAAACAATAGTAACAAAGTTTGACAGAAAAAAAGGGTTTCCGAAAAAAATTTTAATTAAAAATAACCCCAAAAAAACACCTTGTGGGCATTGACCTTGGGTATAATGGGCTCAGCCCCCCACACATAAGTTTGTTACTGGACAATGTTTATGAGAATTTTCAGTAAGATCAAGAAAATAACAAAATATGACAGAAAAACAAAGGTCGCCGAAAAACTTTAACCAAGAAGGGTAACGCCGACGCCGGGGCGATAGATAACCCCCCCCCCCCCCCATTTCCCCAATATGGAGCTAAAATGGTCTTGTTTTTTTCCCTACGGCAATTATAAAAAAATTGTCTATATATTGTTTAAGTGACAAAAAAGAGAAGTTAATCTGAAAAAAATCTAATCCAACAAAGTACTTATCAGGCAGCCTTACGTCAAAATACATCAAAAATTGGATGTAAATGCTGTTGTTTACGAAAAATAGTCCCAATTTTCTCCTAGGCTAATATTAACCCTACCCGCTGAAAATTTTTATAATGAAATTGTCCATTTTTAATTTGGACAGTACCCTTAACTGTTAAACGGGGTGCTTACCCAAAAAAGTATGGTTAAGGGGAACAGGCTGATCATCATCAGACGCATGGATGGCAGGTGATCAGATCTACACGGGCCAAAAACAGAACAAATCATGTTCACAGATAAGGGATATAGAATAGAATTTACAGTATAGCTTTTATAGTAAAGCAAAGGATTTGGGGCCTGGTTCTTACTCATACACACCACTCTTTGTATGAATATTTTTGCCCCTTGACATCAAAACCCCCCATGATGAAAAAAAATGCTATGGGGCAAAGTCATTTTGATCTGACCTTTTTGGGCCTCCAATGTACCTTCGATAGGGGCTTGGGTTTTGAGCTGACACCTGGTATCTTTGGGGAAATTTAGCCAAGTTATCTAAATGTCCCTTATGGATCGCAGGCTATTTACCGACACCAAAAAAACCTATTAACCTTTGACCTCTAATTTGACCCTTTACCTTTGGAGCAAGGTTTTGTCTTGTGCATAAAGTTTCTCTTTTGGTGAACATTTATGCCGAGTAAATTCCAAAAACCCCTTTGATGGCAGTTATTGACCAACAGAAAAAGCTTTTTAACCTTTGACACAAAAAAACCTGACTTTGGGGCTAGTGGCGGGGGGTAGCAACTTACATTGAAACTCCCGAAAACATTTTCTATAAAACAAGATAAATCTTACACTTTTTCTACAAGATTTTTTTATAAAGTTACAATTTTTTTTGAATATGCCAGAGGTTGAAGATTAATCAAAATCCCCCACTTTTAACTTCCATATTCCTAATATCATAACAGTTGTGAATAAAAAGATTTGTAAATTAAAAAAAAGCAAGTTCTTCATTCATGACAATTTTTTTTTTCCCTAATTTTTGAATTTTTCCTGATTCCCCCCAAAGTGTTTGGAAATAAGAATTTAAACCTTTTTTATTTCCCCCCGGGCCAGTTGCACTTTTTTTTTCGAAATATGCTCACAAAATTGGAAAAAAATGTTGCACTGGACACATATTTTCCGAAAAACCCTTTCTTACTTTCTTATGCAAACCAAAGTTAATTTTTCAAAGTATTTTTTCAAATTATTCTTAGGGAGTTCTTCTTCATGATCATCTTTTTTTCCTTCTAAAACTTTTATATTTCTATTTCTCGTTCTGGAAATATGGTAGTACATTTTTTGGGGATGATGATCCACAAATAGTTCAGTTTTTGTTTACCATGCTTTAAAAATTGTGGGGCCCTTAGATGACCCTCTAAATGGAACAATTTGGCCCTTTTTTCACTAGTATAAACTTTAAAATTTTTTTATTTCAAAACACAAAATTTTAGAAAGTAAATCTTACAATTATAATATTATCAGTCGACAGCATATCAAGAAAATGTCTTTTAAAAATGGAAAAAAATACCACAAAGTAATAAAAGACTAAGAAATTAGCTTGACTTCTTACAGATGAAATATTTGTCGTAGTCTTAAATTTATTTTCAATAACATATATTTAAGGGAAGATCACTTCATGTCCATAATTATACTAAATTTTTTATAAATTTTTGAAACGCGAGTAGGCATACACAATGTACAATGTATTTGTGATATTTTTAAAAACTTTTTCTCAATAAAAAGTAACCTAAAAGAATCTTGCAATATGGTGCCCATTTATGTTGATAAATTTTATATCAATTTTTTTTTGCACTGTGACACGTATGGGGAAAATGAGGGGAGATGAAAATAATTCTTAAAAATTTTAAAAAAGGGGGATAAAAACCCCCAAATTTTTGATTTTAGGCTAAAATGATAAAGGGCCATGAATATACCATGATCCATTTGAATATGAGGAATCTGCAAAATAGGAGTTTTAATTCAAAAATAGAAGGGGATGATATGACAATTTGAAAAAGAAAATGACATAATAACTGAAGAACAAAAAATCAAATTTGAAGTCCGACAAATGTGCCTGCCCCTTCATCGATGTAAACCAAATTTCATTTGAATGATAAATATAAATTTCAAAAAATTAATAAATGCGCTCTAAAATATCTGTACCCTTTTTATGTCTACTGTTCATAGTTACCAAAGCCCAGAACTGAATGCATTGAGTTTTTTTTTCACCATTCATACGTAACCTTTAAAAAAAGCCCAACATGTAATTTTATTAATAAATTTTTCTTTCACAATTAACTGTGATTTCTCTATAAGTTTTTTGACATTTCATTAAAAACATTCTAAAGTCAATTGATAATTCAAAATCATTTTTTATGTTTGTAAATAAACTGAAAGCCATATCTATTTTTAAAACACTTTTAAACACCTACCCTTTAAAAAGGTGGGAAATTGGGGTCTTCTTTTTGCAATTTTAGCATTCATTGTCCCTTATTTCTTTTAAAAATTTATATCTATCTGAATAATATGCATAGTTAAAAAAATATGAGGAAACAATTGGTGGGTTTTTAAATAATAAGCAAAAGTGGACATAGGGGTTGGAAAATTAAACCTATTTCTTTTTGGGGGTCACCTATTTTTTTGACCAAATAATTTAAAAATTTTTAAGGGAAAAAACAACTTTGGGAAGGTTGAGAAAAACCAATCGATAATATTTTGAAAGCCTTCAGTTCATAATTCAGAGAATTTCCAGTAAAATGGTGATAAAAGCAGGTTTTATGACAAAGGGAATATGTATAACAGTAAAAGTTTTTTTTTAAAATATAGAAAATGTTTTGTGTATAGTTTGAAACTTATTTTTAAAAACTGTTTGTGGACTTTGGGTTTTAAAAAACACCCTTTCTGCACAAAACGACATAAAATAAAATTTTTTCCAGAAAAGTTTTTGCTGAATGAAAAAAATTAACTATGTTAAAAAACTTTTTTTTTTTCTACATTTTTTCAGGGGTTTATAAACCACATTCCAAAATTTCAAAAGTGTCTGGGATTTTTTAAAAGATGCACGGGGGCACATATAAAAATCGTGTAAATTGTAAGTATAGTTTTTCTGTTTTAAACAAGATTAATGGGATCATCTTAAGACAAAAATCATTGAAAAATACTTTATTTCCCCAAAATAACTACAAAAATGAAAATTCACAACAGTATGCTTTAAATGAAAAATAATACTTTAAACACAGGAGTCGAAATTTTTAAAAAAAAAGACCATAGAAGTCTATCTTTACAAAAAAAACCCCTATTAATAATAAACATATTATATATAGAGGGGATTTTTGTAAATAGACTTCTATGGGCTTTTTGAAAATTTCAGACTCCTGTGCTTTAAAACAAAATAAAACATTGAAATCAATTTTGTTTCATCCTGCTTTTTCAAATGAAAAATACAAAATTCATGCATGGTAAAATGGAATGGTAAAAAATTTTACATCTTTATAATCTATAATTTTAAGAAAAGCACAGGGGAAAAATGGCAGCAAAAAAAATATTATGAATAGTTCATATAAGTAAAATTCTTTCAACTACACAAACTGTACTGAAAATTTTCATATTAGGTAAACTTTAATTAAAATTAATGTTTCCCCCTTTTAAACCTGAAAATTGAGAAAAAAAGCAAAAAATAACATTTTAAAATTTTCCGGGGTTTTATATAATGCTTAATTATCAAGTAATGCTGCATTTAATTACACAGCTAAAAATAAAGAAATTTCCCCAAATATTACAGTTAAATGCATGATAACTGATGAAGTCAAAAAAAAGGGCACAGGGGACTTTACTTTGGGTTAATATTAAGCTGAAAGCTGCTTTTGTAACCATTTTAACTTTCCCTTTAAATGAAATAAAATAAAAACCCATTTTTATTTAAAGAATACTTACAAGGGACTTTTTGGGGGTGTAACAATATGAAGATTCTGAGAAAGTTTATTTTTAAAACAATAAAACATAAGGTGTCTTAAAGCGTAAGGATAAGATCTTAGAAAAACATTATGATTTAAAAAAAGTAATGGGGGTTTTGAAATTTTAGTGTTCAAATTTTAAATGATCACATTTTTTTTTTGAAAGGGGTTCCTCACAAACATGAACTATTGGTAGGGAATAAAAAAAGTTAATGAAAAAAAGAAATTTGTTTTAAAGTGCAGAGTTAATTTCATTTAAGAAAAGCCAAAGCTGTAAAAATTAATTTTGGGTTTTAAAAAGAAAAAAAGTTGAAAAATACCTTTTGCAAAATGTCACATTTGGGGCAGAGGGGACAAAATTTGCTAATAATTTTTAAAAAATTTAAAAAAAGTTGCTTGAGCCATTCACTAAATTGCAAACATTTTTTGAATACATTGTTTGGGTATGATTTTCCCAAAAAAAAAAAAGAATTGAAGGGGGGGGAAAAAACCCCCCAAATTTTAAAAATGGAAATTTTAATAGGTTTTAAAAAAGGGGAAAAAATACTTAAAAATCAGAAATTATTTCTTTATGTGATTTTATCTAAAACCAAGCCCTTTTTTTATTTTTTGACAATTAGGTTTTCTTAAAATAAAAAATTTTGTCTTTTTTTTATAAATCCTGTAATATAGGCCCCACGGAGTTTTTTCATTCCCCCTTGTATAAAAGTATAATTTTGTTATATTTTGGGGCTGAAATGCTTTATCAGACCTTTCCTTGTCAGCTAGCAGAGGGGTCCTTTCTTTGGTTATTATAACTTGTTCTTTATTTTTTCGAAATATTGTAGAATATATATGAAAATTGACATTTACCTAGCGTATGTTGGTCGAAAATTTTTATGACATTGATTCCTGTTGAACAAAAAATGTCAATGGAACGCCCCGCACAGGTTCAAAAAGTTTGCAAAAGACATTGTTTCCATGGTACAGGTTTCTTCATTTGAAAAACACGACGGATTAAATCACAGTAGACCTTGATTAATTTAAGTTGCTTTAGAAATTTATGGTTTTTGCCGATGATTCAGCACGTCCGTCAGCATATTTTTGGCATAAAAACATCTATTTTAAATTATGCAATTTAAAGCAAAAAGTACACAACGTTTTTTTTCTATACAAAGAATTTTTCTGTTATTCTGATCGATTCACTATCAAAGAAACAATGCGTTAATTCTGCATCGAATCCTTCAAGATCTGAGAATGATTTGTTGTAGATCTACCATGGATTAATGAAAACATGGTGGGAGTGATACAAGCATGCAAAACTATGTTTTTTGCCCAAAAATAGGGAAATCATTCTCGGTCTTGAATAGAGTCACTGATAAACAAACCCTTTCTTTGAAATGTTGCAGAAAAATAAAAATTTTTATAAACTATTAACTTTCACTTCCATTGAAAACTCGACCTGCAAAATTTAACACGGGGAGGCTTTTTGACAGACAGTCCTGTAAACTTTTCCCAAGGAAATAGTCCAAATTTATTCCCTTTCTTCCATATGCGTATTTTCGTGAAATTTTAATTATAGCATATTTACGATGTTTTTTAAGCATAAAATTTTAAAGTTCGTGAATCCGTGCTTTAGCTGTTTTTCACGTTAAGGGGCCGAAAATCATGAAATCCATAAAGGGCCCTGTCTCGCCCGATCACATTTCTAGCCCCTAACCATTTTTTTTAAAAAATTGCGAAATTTACATTTTATTCTGTCAAAACTTTGTGACTGCAACCGTTTTTAAAAAAAAAATTGACACATTGCTTTTTTGTGTATTCCTTGTAATGTATTATGGGTTTTTTTTATAGATACGCATGTTTTTTCTCAAATTTTTTGTGAATGAGAGTCGCGAAAAAAAGAGAAAATAAAAATTGTCTGAAATTATCGATAAAAAAGGACTTTCATCAAAATTTTTTTTAAAATTTTTATTGCCGAGGAAGTAAAATATCTAGGTAGTTTTTTTTCCAATTTTGGAGAATAAAGCTTTTTGTGCACTGTCGATTTGAAAAAAATGACCGCCTAAAAATTTTTTTTTCTGTCTTCTGTCCCGGGTTTTTGGTAAAGTTTGCTTTTTTTTCAAGATTATACTTTTGAAGGAGAGCTAAATCATTTAATAGGCATTTCTTCATCAAATTATGTAATTCTTCAGCAAAAATTCCAAAATGGTTTTTAAAGACAACAAAAATGTCGTATTTTTTTTTAAATTACCTTAAAGCAATTGGGGGGGCTTCCCTTTCAAAAAGAAGAAAAAAAGGCCCGGCTACTGATTTTTACAAGATTGTCCGGGCGGGTTTCAGTGCCAAAGCCCCCTTATATTTTACCTCCACCCGGGCCCCAGACACATGCTTCCCAACTTTCCGGCAAATTCGACACCCTGTAATTATTACAAGTTCTCTTTTTACCCGCTACCTCATTTCTGGGAAATTTTTTGCCGCTGACATTGCTCAAGCCCTACCCCGGCATTTAGGAAGGGGAACCAAAAAGGGCCGGATTCTGAGTGACCAGGTGTTTTTAATCCCTTTTTCTGTACATTTTGCCTTTTTTTTAGCCTATCAGCTTTTCTCAAATTTTTCACACATACTTTATGTATTACTTTAAATTTTCCTGTAATTCCTGCTTTTAAACTCTTAGCACTGGCGCACCTGCATAAAATATCGCAAGGGTGGGCAGCAGTTTTTTATAGTAGATAACCCAAAAATAAGAGGGTTTAAAAAGGGGGGGCGCGTTTGGCTTAAGCCGCTTCGACCCATTTCCACGTAAATGAAATTCTATTTAAAATTTTAATTTCAAGAAAAGCTCCTTTTTAAGTCTTTAACCTCATAAGGAATGCGGACCCCCAAAAAACAT